>NW_020257640.1:5412492-5452958 GCF_003255815.1 Theropithecus gelada | reverse complement strand
ATATCATACTGAATGGGCAAAAACTGGAAAAATTCCCTTTGAAAACTGGCACAAGACAGGGATGCCCTCTCTCAACACTCCTATTCAACATAGTGTTGGAACTTCTGGCTAGGGCAATCAGGCAAGAGAAAGAAATCAAGGGTATTCAGTTAGGAAAAGAAGAAGTCAAATTGTCCCTCTTTGCAGATGACATGATTGTATATTTAGGAAACCTCATTGTCTCAGCTCAAAATCTCCTTAAGCTGATAAGCAACTTCAGCAAAGTCTCAGGACACAAAATCAATGTGCAAAAAATCACAAGCATTCTTATACACCAGTAACAGACAACCAGAGAGCCAAATCATGAATGAACTTCCATTCACAATTGCTTCAAAGAGAATCAAATACCTAGGAGTCCAACTTACTAGGGATGTAAAGGACCTCTTCAAGGAGAGCTAAAAACCACTGCTCAGTGAAATCAAAGAGGACACAAACAAATGGAAGAACATACCATGCTCATGGATAGGAAGAATCAATATCATGAAAATGGCCATACTGCCCAAGGTAATTTATAGATTCAATGCCATTCCCATCAAGCTACCAATGACTTTCTTCTCAGAATTGGAGAAAACTGATTTAAAGTTCATATGGAACCAAAAAAGAGCCCACATCTCCAAGACAATCCTAAGTCAAAAGAACAAAGCTGGAGGCATCACGCTACCTGACTTCAAACTATACTACAAGGCTACAGTCACCAAAACAGCATGGTACTGGTACCAAAACAGACATATAGACCAATGGAACAGAACAGAGTCCTCAGAAATAATACCACACATCTACAGCCATCTGATCTTTGACAAACCTGAGAGAAACAAGAAATGGGGAAAGGATTCCCTATTTAATAAATGGTGCTGGGAAAATTGGCTAGCCATAAGTAGAAAGCTGAAACTGGATCCTTTCCTTACTCCTTATACGAAAATTAATTCAAGATGGATTAGAGACTTAAATGTTAGACCTAATACCATAAAAATCCTAGAGGAAAACCTAGGTAGTACCATTCAGGACATAGGCATGGGCAAAGACTTCATGTCTAAAACACCAAAAGCAATGGCAACAAAAGCCAAAATTGACAAATGGGATCTCATTAAACTAAAGAGCTTCTGCACAGCCAAAGAAACTACCATCAGAGTGAACAGGCAACCTACAGAATGGGAGAAAATTTTTGCAATCTACTCATCTGACAAAGGGCTAATATCCAGAACCTACAAAGAACTCCAACAAATTTACAAGAAAAAACAAACAACCCCATCAAAAAGTGGGCAAGGGATATGAACAGACATTTCTCAAAAGAAGACATTCATACAGCCATCAGACACATGAAAAAATGCTCATCATCACTGGCCATCAGAGAAATGCAAATCAAAACCACAATGAGATACCATCTCACACCAGTTAGAATGGCGATCATTCAAAAGTCAGGAAACAACAGGTGCTGGAGAGGATGTGGAGAAATAGGAACACTTTTACACTGTTGGTGGGATTGTAAACTAGTTCAACCATTATGGAAAACAGTATGGCGATTCCTCAAGGATCTAGAACTAGATGTACCATATGACCCAGCCATCCCATTACTGGGGATATACCCAAAGGATTATAAATTATGCTGCTATAAAGACACATGCACATGTATGTTTATTGCAGCACTATTCACAATAGCAAAGACTTGGAATCAACCCAAATGTCCATCAGTGACAGATTGGATTAAGAAAATGTGGCACATATACACCATGGAATACTATGCAGCCATAAAAAAGGATGAGTTTGTGTCCTTTGTAGGGACATGGATGCAGCTGGAATCCATCATTCTTAGCAAACTATCACAAGAACAGAAAACCAAACACCACATGTTCTCACTCATAGGTGGGAACTGAACAATGAGATCACTTGGACTGAGGAAGGGGAACATCACACACCGGGGCCTATCATGGGTAGGGGGGAGGCGGGAGGGATTGCATTGGGAGTTACACCTGATGTAAATGACGAGTTGATGGGTGCAGCACAGCAACAAGGCACAAGTATACATATGTAACAAACCTGCACGTTATGCACATGTACCCTACAACTTACAGTATAATAATAATAAATAAATTAAAAAAAAAAAAAAAAGTAGCCAGAGAGAAAGGTCAGGTTACCAACAAAGGAAAGCCCATCTAACTAACAGCAGATTTCTCGGCAGAAACCCCACAAGCCAGAAGAGAGTGAGGGCCAATATTCAACACTCTTAAAGAAAAGAATTTTCAACCCAGAATTTCATATCAAGCCATATTAGGCTTCATAAGTGAAGGAGAAATAGAATCCTTTACAGACAAGCAAATGCTGAGAGATTTTGTCACCACCAGGTCTGCCTTACAAGAGCTCCTGAAGGAAGCACTGAACATGGAAAGTAACAACTGGTAACAGCCACTGCAAAAAATGCCAAATTGTAAAAACCATCAATGCTATGAAGAATCTGCATCAATTAATGGGCAAAATAACCAACTAACATCATAATGACAGGATCAAATTCACACATAACAATATTAACCTTAAATGGAAATGGGCTAAATGCAACAATTAAAAGACACAGACTTGCAAATTGGGTAAGAGTCAAGATCCATCAGTGTGCTGTATTCAGGAGACTCATCTCACGTGCAGAGATACACACAGGCTCAAAACAAAGGGATGGAGGAATATTTGCCAAGCAAAAGGAAAGCAAAAAAAGCAGAGATTGCAATCCTAGTCTCTGATAAAACAGACTTTAAACCAACAAAGATCAAAAGAGACAAAGAAGGCCATTACATAATGGTAAAGGGATCAATTCAACAAGAAGAGCTAATTGTCATAAACACATGTGTACCCAATGAAGGCGCACCCAGATTTATAAAGCAAGTCTTTGGAGACCTACAAAGAGACTTAGACTTCCACACAATAATAATGAAAAACTTTAATACCCCACTGTCAATATTAGACAGATCAATGAGATAGAAGGTTAAAAAGGATGCCCAGGACTTGAACTCAGCTCTGCACCAAGCAGACCAAATAGACATCTACAGAATTCTCCACCCCAAATCAACAGAATACATTCTTCTCAGCACTACATTGCACTTATTCTAAAACTGATCACATAATTGGAAATAAAGCATTCCTCAGCAAATGTAAAAAAACAGAAATCACAACAAACTGTCTCCGAGACCACAGTGCAATCAAACTAGAACTCAGGATTAAGAAACTCACTTAAAACTGCACAACTACATGGAAACTGAACAACCTGCTCCTGAATGACTACTGGGTGAATAATGAAATGAAGGCAGAAATAAAGATGTTCTTTGAAACTGATGAGAATAAAGACACAGTGTACCAGAATCTCTGGGACACATTTAAAGCAATGCATAGAGGAAAATGTATAGCACTAAATGCTGACAAGAGAAAGCAGGAAAGATCAAAAATCAACACCCTTACATCACAATTAAAAGAACTACAGAAGCAAGGGCAAACAAACTCAAAAGCTAGCAGAAGGCAAGAAATAACTAAGATCAGAGCAGAGCTGAAGGAGACAGAGACACAAAACACCCTTCAAAAAAAATCAATGAATCTAGGAGTTGGTTTTTTGAAAAGATCAACAAAATCGATAGATGGCTATCAAGACTAATAAAGAAGAAAAGAGAGAAGAATCAAATAGATCCAATAAAAAATGATGAAGGGGACATCACCACTGATTCCACAGAAATACGAACTACCATCAGAGAATACTATAAACACCTCTATGCAAATAAACTAGAAAATCTAGAAGAAATGGATAAATTCCTGGACATATACACCCTCCCAGGACTAAACCAGGAAGAAGTTGCATCTCTGAATAGACCAATAACAGGTTCTGAAATTGAGGCAATAATTAATAGCCTACCAACCAAAAAAAGTCCAGGACCACACGGACTCACAGCCGAATTCTACCAGAGGTACGAAGAGGAACTGGTACCATTCCTTCTGAGACTATTTCAATCAATAGAAAAACAGGGACTCCTCCCTATCTCATTTTATGAGGCCAGCATCATCCTGATACCCAAACCTTGCAGAGACACAACAAAAAAAGAGAATTTTAGATCAATATCACTGATGAACATTAATGCAAAAATCCTCAATATAATACTGGCAAACCAAACTCAGCAGCACATCAAAAAGCTTATCCACCATGATCAAATTGGCTTCATCCCTGGGATACAAGGCTGTTTCAACATATGCAAATCAATAAACATAATCCATCACATAAACAGAACCAATGACAAAAATCATATGATTATCTCAGTAGATGCAGAAAAGCCCTTTGACAAAATTCAACAGCCCTTCAGGCTAAAAACTCTCAATAAACTAGGTATTAATGGAGCATATCTCAAAGTAATAAGAGCTATTTATGACAAACCCACAGCCAATATCATACCGAATGGGCAAAAACTGGAAGCATTCCCTTTGAAAACTGGCACAAGACAAGGATGCTCTCTCTCACCACTCCTATTCAACATAGTGTTGGATGTTCTGGCTAGGGCAATCAGGCAAGAGAAAGAAATAAAGGTTATTCAATTAGGAAAAGAGGAAGTAAAATTGTCCCTGTTTGCAGATGCCATGATTGTATATTTAGAAAACTCCATTGTCTCCGCCCAAAATCTCCTTCAGCTGGTAAGAAACTTCAGCAAAGTCTCAGGATACAAAATCAATGTGCAAAAATTACAAGCATTCCTATACACCAATCACAGAAAAACAGAGAGCCAAATCATGAGTGAATTCCCATTAACAACTGCTACAAGGAGAATAAAATACCTAGGAATCCAACTTACAAAGGATGTGAAGGACCTCTTCAAGGAGAGCTATAAACCACTGCTCAACAAAATAAAAGAGGGCACAAACAAATGGAAGAATATTCCATGCTTATGGATAGGAAGAATCAATACAGTGAAAATGGCCATACTGCCAAAAGTAATTTATAGATTCAATGCCATTCCCATCAAGCTACCAAGGACTTTCTTCACAGACAGAAAAAACTACTTTAAAGTTCATATGGAACCAAAAAAGAGCCTGCATTGCCAAGACAATCCTAAGCAAAAAAGAACAAAGCTGGAGGCATCACACTACCTGACTTCAAACTATACTACAAGGCTACAATAACCAAAACAGCATGGCACTGGTACCAAAACAGATACATAGACCAATGGAACATAACTGAGGCTTCAGAAATAACACCACACATCTATAGCCATCTGATATTTGACAAACCGGACAAAAACAAGAAATGGGGAAAGGATTCCCAATTTAATAAATGGTGCCAGGAAAACTGACTAGCCATATGTAGAATGCTGAAACTGGATCCCTTCCTTACACCTTATACAAAAATTAATTCAAGATGGATTAAAGACTTAAATGTTAGATGTCGATGTGTGCAGCAAACCAACATGGCACATATATACCTATGTAACAAATCTGCACTTTGTGCACACGTACCCTAGAACTTAAAGTATAATTAAAAAATAAAATAAGAAATAAAGATCAAAGCAGAAATAAATGGACTAGAGACTAGAAAAACAGTAGGAAAAAAATCAGTGAAATTGAGTTGATTTCTTGAAAAGAAAATGAAAATTGATGAACCCTTAGTTACACTAACTAGAAAAAAAGAAAAGACTCAAATGAATTTACCACAAATGAAAGAGACATCACAACTGACAACACAGAAATACAAAGGATTATAAGAAACTCTTATGAATAACTATGTTGTCAACAAATTGAACAATCTACAAAAAATACATAAACTCCTAGACCCATGCAACCTAAGGCTGAAACATGAAGAAAAAGAACATCTGAACAAACCAACAACAAGTAAGGATATTGAATCAGTAATAAAAAATCTCCCATTAAAGAAAACTAAGAACCAAATTACTACACTGCTGAATTCTACCAAGAATTTAAAGAGGAACTAATAACACTTTTTCTCAAACTATTCCAAAAATTCAAAGGATGGAATACTTTCAAATACATTTTATAAGGCCAGCATTATGGTGATACCAAAGCCAAAAAAAAACAAAAACAAAAACAAATAAAAAAACACTTTTAGAAAAGAAAATTACAGGCCAATGACCCTGAAGAACATACATACAAATATTCTCAACAAAATACTAGCAAATTGAAGCCAATAACTCATTAAAATGATTATTCACCATGGTAAGTGGGATTTATCACTGTGAGACAAGAATGGTTCGACATAAAAATGTGAAACACCACAGTTTTAAAATGGAGAATAAAAATAATATAATCATCTCAATAGACGTATACAACGCATTTGACAGCCTTCAATATGCTTTCATGATAAAAAAAAAAAAAACTTTCAACAGATTAGGGATAGAGGAATGTACTTCAACATAATAAAGGCTATATATTGCAAACCTATAGCTAACATCATTCTCAACAATGAAAACTTGAAAGCTTTTTCTCTAAGATCAGGGACAAGAACAAGAATGCTCACTCTCACCACTTCAAACAGTACTGGAAAATGTAGCCAGAGCAATCAGACAAGAGAAAGAAATGGGAGGCATCCTAATAAGAAAGGAAGAAGTAAAATTGTCTACATTTGCTAGTGATATAATCATATATATACAAAACCCTAAAGACTACCTGAAAACTCTTAGAACTGATAAATGAGGTCAGTAAATGCAGGCCCCAAAATCAATGTACTAAAATTAGTATCATTTCTATACACTAGTAATAAACTACCTAAAAAGAAAGTAAGAAAATCTCATTTACAATTTAAAAAAGTAAATATTTAGGTGTAAATTTAACCAAGGAGGTAAAAGACCTGTATACTGACAGTTATAATACACTGATGAAAGAAAAATGAAGAAAACACAAATAATTTGAAATGTATCCCATGTTTTTGGATTAGAAAAATCAATATCTTGAAAATGTCCATACTTCCCAAAGGAAACCACAGTCAACGCAGTCGCTATCAAAATTCCAGGCTGGGCGTGGTGGCTCATGCCTATAATCCCAGCACTTTGGGAGGCCGAGGTGGGTGGATTGCCTGAGCTCAGGAGTTTGCAACCAGCCTGGGCAACAGGGTGAAACCCTGTCTCTATTAAAATACAAAAAATTAGCTGGGTGTGGGCGGTGTGCGCCTGTAGTCCCAGCTACTTTGGAGGCTTAGGGAGGAGAATTGCTTGAACCCGGGAGGCAGAGGTTGCAGCGAGCCAAGACTGTGCCACTGCACTCCAGCCTGGGCAACAGAGCGAGACTCCATCTCAAAAAAAAAAAAAAGAAAAAAATCCAATGTCATTTTTCACAGAAAACAAAATATATTCTGAAATTTATATGAAACTGAAAAACACCCTGAATAACCGAACTTAACAAAAACAAAAGTGGAGGCATCGCATTTTTTTCAAGTCGTATTATAAAGTGAATATAATCAAAACAACATTGTACTGGCATTTAAAAAGACACATCGACCAATAGAACAGGCTAGAAATCCCAGAAATAAACACATGCATTTATAATCAGTTCACTTTTTATAAAAGTGCCAAGAACACACAATGGGACAAGGACGGTCTCTTCAATAAACAATGTTGGGAAAACTGAATATCCACATGCAGAAGAGTAACATTGGACATCTGTCTCACATTATATTTTAAAAAACTCAAAAGAGATTAAAAACTTAAATATAAAACCTGAAACTGCTAGAAAAAAAAAAAAACATAGGGGAAAATCTCACAACATTAGTTTGGGCAACAACTTTTTAAACATAATCCCAAAACCACAAGCAACAAAAGAAAAAATAAACAAATAGGATGACATCAAACTAAAAAGCATCTACATAGCAGAGGAAACAATTAACAACTCCCATTCTTCCATTTCATCACTTTGTTGTGAAGCAATAACCCACAGAATGGGAGAATGGAATAAGGAATTAATAAACAATGTATATAAGAAACTTAAGTAGCTCAATAGCAAGAAAACAAATAACCCAAGTAAAAAATGGACAAAGGACCTAAACAGATATTTCTCACACGAAGACATATAAATGGCCAGGAGGTACATGAAAACATACTCGGCATCACTAATCATTAGAAAAACGCAAATTAAAACCACAATAAGATATCATCTCACACCTGTTAGAATGGTGATTATCAAATGGGTGTATATTAACCAAAAGATATAAAATTTCAGTTAGGAGGAGTAAGTTTTTGAGATATATTGCAAGCATGGTTACTATAGCTAAGTATAACGTATATTTCTAAATTGCTAAGACAGCAAATTTCAAATGTCTCACCACAAAAATGGTAAGTGAAGAGACAGATGTGTTAATTAGCTTGATTTAATAATTTCACATTGTATACTTCTATCAAAACTTTGCACCACACTCCACAAATAGATACACATTATTTGTCAATTATTATTTGTTAATTTGTCAATTATTTGTCAATTTAAAAAAATTTTAAAAATTTGATTACTATCCATATAATCATATCAAAGCAATTTTTAAAATAGTACACTTAATCTGAATATTGAAATTATACCCAATTTGTCTCTGTTATATTTCTAAAGAAGCTATGTAACACAAAAGTAACAAGTTAATTGAAACCCCTACCCAATCACCCACTAGCAGTTACTTAAGTTGCTTATATATATTGGTTATTAATTCCATATTAACAACTTATGAGGTTAATATTCAGATTGCTGTAAAACGGAAATAATAATCTTACCTAATTGATGAGGTTTTCTGAGGATCAAATGAAATGAAATATATGATGGCATTTGGAAACTCCAAAGGCCACTAAAAATGTCCATTTTTTTAATTATCATTACTATATTTAGTCTATAGATAGGCAGATGCTGACTGACAAATAATTCTGGTAATAGCATTCCAATGAACCAATCTTTAGTGAGCGTAGATATTTCCATCTCATGAATGTCATTGTTGTGATTAATGTCTAGTACAATAGCAAGGATGCTGCCAAAAAAGCTGTGTGCTCTGAAGGGCAATCTCAATATCCACTCTGCAAAGCACAGACTCCATCCCTCAGGATAACTCTATCCCATATGTGCACAAAGTTAGGAAGCATATTTCATGACTATTATGGGGGAAAATGTTGTGATATGGTTTTATAATGTCTTTAGAAGAAAAACCTCAAAAATAGAATATTATCTGAAAATAGAAAACTCATTTGCTGTGAAATTAAATATCACACTCTTCATATTGCAAAGCAGTAAGTTGAAATTTTTCTTCATTGGAAATGAGAAAAATAGAGTGAGATTAACTATGCTTTTAAAGTTTGAGTAAAACATGTAATTCTTTGTGACAAATCCTAGCAAAAATAACCTTTTTTAATCTAGATGGTTGTAAAAGGCCATATCTTTGTTTTCAGAGCTGTCCCCTGTGTGTCCCCTGATTTTGTGAAACAAATGCATAAAATCAGCTCCTTATTTCATTGTTCTCCTCAATCACCATGACTTTTTATCATTATCTCTGTCTCTCCCTTGACACGTACTTCTCCTTTTCTGACTGTCCTGTACATTTAGATCACAGCTGCAAGAATAGATATCATCCAAGTATTTGTGCACTAAATCCTCTAGCCGTCAGACCAGTAATCACCCTTCTCAAATAGACTGATGAAATCATGCACAAGGCTGCTTATTACTGTTTTCATCAGTCAGTGGTCACAGTGTAAGCCCACCTGGCCATCTTTCTATTGTTCTGTCATCCCCAGTAATGCACTGTACCTCCTTGAAGTCATCTGACTCTCCACTCCTACCTTACTTCCCACACACTTCCCTTGCGTTCTCAGGAATTTCCACCAAAGAAGTTACATAAGCTGTCAAAGTTCATTAATGTGCCAAATCACACAATAAAGATTTAAACCCAAACTTTCTGATTCCAAAACACCAGACCCTTAAAGACAACTCATTGTAGTCTTCATGTATGGCAAATTCTCCAGTCTCCCAAACAACTTCTCAGAGCAATCCCTATACCTATTCTCCTTCACTGGAACCTGGCTTTTGCCAAATATATAATTTTTTTCTTGCCTAGGGAGCTATTGTTCTCTCCAATCTCAGGTACAACAGTTCTCTTTTCTCCCCATTGCCTTTCCAGACAATTACTCCTGCTCCTTTAAAATGTAGGCCTTTCACTGATATAATCTATTTTTTATTTTATTTATTTCTATAGGTTTTTGAGGAACAGGTGGTATTTGGTTACATGAGTTAGTTCTTTAGTAGTGATTTGTGAGATTTTGGTGCACTCGTCACCCAAGCAGTATACATTGTAACCAATGTTAATCTTTTATCCATCACCCCCTCAACCCTTTCCCCCAAATCCCCAAAATCCATTGTATCATTCTTTATTCTTTGCATCCTCATAGCTTAGCTCCTACTTATGAGCGAGAACATACCGTGTGTGATTTTTCCATTCCTGAGTTACCTCGCTTAGAATAATGGTCTCCAATGCCATTCACGTTGCTGTGAATGCCATTATTTTCTTCCTTTTTATGGCTGAATACTATTTCATGGTATATATACACCATGATTTATTTATCCACTCGTTGATTGATGGATATTTCAGCTAGTTTCATATTGTTGCAATTGTGAATTTTGCTGCTGTAAACATGCATATGCAAGTATCTTTTTCATATAATGATTTCTTTTTCTCTGGGCAGATACCCAGTAGTGGGATTGCTGGATCAAATGGTAGTTCTTCTTTTAGTTCTTTAAGGAATCTCCACATTGTTTTCCATAGTGGTTGTACTAGTTTACATTCCCACCAGCAGTGTAAAAGTGTTCTCTTTTCACTGCATCCCCGCCAACATCTATTATTATTTGATTTTTTTATTATGGCCATTCTTGCAGGAATAATGTGGTATCACATTGCAGTTTTGATTTGCATTTCCCTGATCATTACTGATTGTTGAGCATTTTTCCATATGTTCCTTGGCCATTTGTATATATTCTTTTGAGAATTTTCTATTCATATCCTTACTCATTTTTTTAATGAGATTTTTTTTTTATTGCTAATTTGTTTGAGTTCCTCACAGATTCTGGATATTAGTCCTTTGCTGGATGTGAAGATCTTCTCTGACTCTGTGGCTTGTCAGTCTACTCTGCTGATTGTTTCCCTTGCTGTGCAGAAAATTTTTAGTTTAATTAAGTCCCACCTATTTATCATTGTTTTTGTTGCATTTTCTTTTGGGTTATTCGTCATGAAGTCTTTGCATAAGCCAATGTCTACAAGGGTTTTTATGATGTTATCTTCTAGAATTGTTATGGTTTCAGGTTTTAGATTTAACTCTTTGATCCATCTTGAGCTGATTTTTGTATAAGGTGAGAGATGAGAATCCAGTTTCATTCTTCTACATGTGGTTTGCCAATTATCCTAGCCCCATTTGTTGAATAGGGTGTCCTTTCCCCACTTTATGTTTTTGTTTGCTTTATCAAAGATTAGTTGGCTATAAGTACTTGGGTTTATTTCTGGGTTCTCTATTTTTGTTCTTTTGGTCTATGTGCCAGTTCACGTTGTTTTGGTGACTATGGCCTTATAGTATAGTTTGAAGTTAGGTAATATGAGGCCTCCAGATTTGTTCTTTCTGCTTAGCCTTGCTTTGGCTATGCAGCCTCTTTTTTGGTTCCATATGAATTTTAGAACTGTCTTTTCTAGTTCTGTGAAGAATTATGGTGGTATTTTGATGGGAATTGCATTGAATTTGTAGATTGCTTTTGGCAGTATGGTCATTTTCACAATATTGATTCTATCCTTCCATGAGCATGAGATGTGTTCCTATTTGTTTGTGTCATCTATGATTTCTTTCATCAGTGTTTTGTAGTTTTCCTTGTATAGGTCTTTTACCTCCTGGGTTAGGTATATTCCTACGTTTGTTTTTTTGTTATTGTTGTTGTTTTGCAGCTATTGTGAAAGGGATTGAGTTCTTGATTTGATTCTCAGCTTGGTCACTGTTTGAGTATAGGAGAGCTACTGATTTGTGTACATTAATTTTTGAATTCTGAATATTTGCTGAATACATTTATCAGTTCTAGGAGCTTTTTGGAGGAGTCCTTAGGGTTTTCAAGGTATCTGTGTCATCAGCAAACAACAACAATCAACTATTTGACTTCCTCTTTACCAGTGTGGATGCCCTTTATTTCTTTCTCTTGTCTGATTGCTTTGGCTAGGACTTCCAGTACTATGTGGAATAGTAGTGGTGAGAGTGGGCATTGTTGTTTTGTTTCACTTCTCAAAGAGAATGCTTTCAATTTTTCTTCATTCAGTATTACGTTTGCTGTAGGTTTCTCATAGATGGCTTTCATTACATTAAGGTATGTCCCTTTTATGCCGATTTTGCTGAGGGCTTTAATCATAAAGGGATGCTAGATTTTGTCAAATGCATTTTCTGCATCTATTGAGATGCCCATCAATCACTGCATCCCTGATATGAAACGCACTTGATCATGGTCTATTGTTTTTGCTTTGCAGTTTGATTTGGTTAGCTAATATTTTGTTAAGGATGTTTCCATCTATATTCATCAAGTTTTTTTTTTCTACATCCTTTCCTTGTTTTAGTATGAGGATGTTGGCTTTGCAGAATGATTTAGGGAGGATTCCCTCTTTCTCTATCTTGTGCAATAGTGTCAGTAGGATTGGTACCAATTTTTCTTTGAATGTCTGATAGAATTCAGCTGGGAATCTGTCTGGTCCTGGACTCTTTATTGTTGGCAATTTTTTTGTTACCATTTCTATCTCGCTGCTTGTTATTGGTCTGTTCAGGGTTTCTAATTCTTCCTGGTTTAAGCTAGAAGAGTTGTATATTTCCAGGAATTTATCCATCTTCTCTAGGTTTTCTAGTTTATGCATGTAAAGGTGTTCATAGTAGCCTTGAATGATATTTTGTATTTCTGTGGTGTTGGTTGTAACATCTCCTGTTTTGTTTCTAAATGAGCTTATTTTGGATCTTCTCTCTTCTTTTCTTGGTTAATCTTGCTAATGATCTATCAATTATATTTATCTTTTCAAAGACTCAGCCTTTTTTTATTGATCTTTTGTAATTTTTGTTTCAATTTCATTTAGTTCTGCTCTGATCTTGGTTATTTCTTTTCTTCTACTGGGTTTGGGTTTGGTTTATTTTTGTTTCTCTAGTTCTCTGAGGTGTGACTCGAGATTTTCTGTGCTCTTTCACACTTTTTTTTTTCATGCTTAAATAGCATTTAAGGCTATGAACTTTCTTCTTAATACTACCTTTTCTGTATCCCAGAGGTTTTAATAGGTTGTGTCACTATTACTGTTCAGTTTTAAGAATTGTTTAATTTCCATCTTGATTTCATTGTTGACCCAACATTCATTCTGGAGCGAGCAGGTTTAATTTCCATGTATTTGCATGGTTTTGAAGGTTCCTTTTGGAGTTGATTTTCAATTGTATTCCACTGGGGTCAGAGAGAGTACGTGATATAATTTCAATTTTCTTAAATGTATTGAGACTTGTTTTATGACCTATCATATGATCTATCTTGGAGAATGTTCCATGCCCTGAAAATAAAATGTATATTCTGTGGTTGTTGGGTAGAATGTTCTGTAAATATCTGTTAAGTCCATTTGTTGTAGGTTATAGTTTAAATCCACTGTTTGTTTGTTGACTTTCTGTCTTGATGACCTGTCTCGATGACCTGTCTAGTACTGTCAATGGAGTATTGAAATCCTCCACTATTATTGTGTTGCTGTCTATCTCATTTCTTACGTCTAGCAGTAATTGTTGTATACATTTGGGAGCTCCAGTGTTAGGTACATATATATTTATGACTGTGATACTTTCCTGTTGGACAAGCCTTTTTATCATTATATAATGTCTGTCTTTGTCTTTTTTAACTGCTGCTGCTTTAAAGTTTGTTTTATCTGAGGTAAGAATAGCTACTCCTGCTCACTTTCAGTACCTATTTGCATAGAATATCTTTTGCCACCCCTTTACCTTAAGTTTATGTGAGTCCTTATGTGTTACATGAGTCTCTTGAAGGCAGCAGATACTTTGTTGGTGAATTCTTTCCCATTCTGTCATTCTGCATCTTTTAAATGAAGCATTTCAGCCATTTACATTCAACATTAGTATCAATATGTGAGGTACTTTTCTATTCATCTTGCTATTTGTTGCCTGAATACCTTATTTGTTTGTTTTACTATGTTGTTGTTTTATACATCCTTTATGCTTTAAGGGAGTTCTGTTTTTATGTATTTCAAGGATTTGTTTCAAGATTTACAGATCCTCGTAGCAGTTGTTGTAGTGCTGGCTTGATAGTGGCATATTCTTTCAGCATTTATTTGTCTTAAAAAGACTATTTTTCCTTTATTTGTGAAGCTCAATTTTGTTTGAAACAAAATTCTTGGCTGATAATTGTTTTGTTTGAGGGGTCTGAAGTTAGGGCCCCAGTTCTTTCTAGCTTGTAGGGTTTTTGCTGAGAAATCTGTTGTTAATTTGATAGCTTTTTCTTTATAAGTTACTTCATGCTTTTGCCTCACAGCTCTCAATATTTTTTCCTTCATCTTGACTTTAGATAACCTGATGACTATGTGCCTAGGCAAGGATCTTTTTGTGATGAATTTCCCAGATATTCTTTGAGCTTCTTGTGTTTGGATGTCTAGATCTCTAGCAATGCCAGGAAAAATTTCCTTGATTATTCTCCCAAATATGTTTTCTAAACTTTTGTATTTCTCTTCTTCCTCAGGAATGCCAATTATCTTCAGGTTTGGTTGTTTAACATAATCCCAAACTTCTTGGAGGATTTGTTCATTTGTTAAAATTCTTTTTTCTTTGTCTTTGTTAGATTGGGTTAATTAAAAAACCTGTCTTCAAGCTCTGAAGTTCTTTCTTCTGATTGTTCAGTTCTACTGCTGAGACTTTCCAGTGCATTAAGCATTTCTTTAAGTGTGACCTTGATTTCCTGAAGCTTTATTGTTTATTATTTATGCTATCTATTTCATGGAAGATTTTTCCCATCATATCTTGTATCTTTTTTAATTTTATTAAATTGGATTTCGCCTTTCTTTGATGCCTTCTTGGTGAACTAAATCAACTTTCTGAATTCTTTTTCTGGCAAATCAGGGATTTATTATTGGTTTGGACCCATTTCTGGTGAGCTAGTGTGATTTTTGCCAGGTGTTGAAGAACCTTGTTTTGTCACATTACCAGAAGTGTTTTGCTTCCTTCTCATTTGGGTAGGCTATGTCAGAGGGAAGATCTGGAGCTCAAGGCTGCTCTTCAGATTATTTTCTCCCACGGAGTACTCCCTTGAAGTAGTATTCTCCCTCTTTTCCCAGGGTGGTGGCTTCCTGAGAGCCAAACTGTAGTGATTGTTACTTCTCTTCTGGATCTAGCCACCCAGTGGGGCTCTTGGGTTCTGGGCTGGTACTTGGAGGTGTCTGCAGAGTCCTGTGATGTGCACCATCTGTGGGTCTCTCAGCTGTGTATAGCAGCACCTGCTCTAATGGAGGTGGCAGGGGAGTGAAATGGACTCTGTAAGGGTTCTTGGTTGTATTATTGTTTATGGCACCAGTTTTGTGCTGGTTGGCCTCCTGCCAGGAGGTGACGCTTTCAAGAGAGCAACAGCTGTGGTAGCATAGCATAGGGAGAATCAGGTGGTGGGCGGGGCCCTAGAACTCACAAGAGAATATGACCTTTGTCTTCAGCTACCAGGGTGGGCACAGAAAGCCCATCAGGTAGGTATAAGGTTAGGCATGTCTGAACTCAGATTCTCCTTGGGCATGGCTTGCTGTGGCTGCTGTGGTGGATAGGAGTGTGGTTCCCAGGTCAATGGACTTATATTCCCAGGAGGATTCTGGCTATCTCTGCTGTGTCATTCAGGTCGCCAGGGAAGTGAGGGAAAACCAGAAGTTACAGGCCTCATCTGGCTCCCATGCAACCCAAAATGCTGGTCTCACTCCCACTGTGCCCCGCACCACAACAGCACCAAGTTTGTTTCCAGGAAGTGGGTGAATAGGGCTGAGAACTTGCCCCAGGCTACCAGTCTCCTGGTGTCTGAGAAAGCAAACAGGGCTTTTAGGTAGGTTTCTCATCTCCCTGCCTGCCTGTGTCTGTACTCCAGATTCACCCCCTCCCCTGAGTTCTGTCCCAGAAACTTCAAGTGCTGTTGGAATTGGTACAAAGTTCAGCTGGAGGTTTCCTTCTGCCTGTTGTCTTTTCCTAGTTCCTCTGGCAGCCCCCCTCAAGGACTCCTCTGAGCAAAGTCAAAAATGGCTTCCTTGGGGACCGAGAGAGACCACAGGACACTTCCCACTGCTTTCTCTACCTCCATATTTCTCTCAGCTCTCTAAATTATCTCAGCTCCAGTTAAGGTCAAATCCTTCTCTCATGATCTGAACATTCAAGTTCCCCCGTGAGAGTGTGTGTTCAGAAGTAGACAATCGCCCTTTCCCAGTGTCACACTTTGGGCACTCACAGTACTTAGGCTGTCTTCTAGGTCCTATGGGAGCAATCTGCTTCCTTCAAAGGGTGTGTGGATTTTCTTGGCTTTCCTAGTATCTTCCTGCAATAGTTCTTTGAGCAAAAGTTCATGATGTAAGTCTCCACACACTGCTCTATCCATCCCAGTGGAAACTGCCTCCTATCCATCATTTGCCTCTTGTCTACTGTGATAATCTATTTCTACTTCCTACCACCATCATCTAGAGGCTTGCTGAGGCCTGATGAGAAACAGAAAGTCGAAGAATATAGCTATGGCCGCAAGAATATACTTAAATGATCATAGGATGAACCCTTGAGTGATGATGAGGTGCCTCCAGACTGACAGTATAAAAGACAGAGAAATGCGAATTCTGCGTTCTTCTATCCTGGCAGCTCTTCACTCTTTGCAGGTTGTGGATGCTACTATGCCTCTATCATGGCTCCACAAGCAACTAGGAAAACATCAAGATTCCCCAACATCTCCTTCACACTCTCAATTTCAAATATTTTCTTTGCTGATTCAACAGAAACCAAAGTGAAAATACCCTTAGCTAAACCCAAGGCTTCATTCTAGTCAACTTCAAACCCAAATCACCCACTGTGGATTGGCCTAGCTAGTCTGCCAGCTCAGTGTCCCTCTCCATGCAAGTCTTGACATCATCCTGGACTGTTTGCATCTCTAACATACTAAAAACATAGCAAACACCCAAAAGTCTCAACTTCTTGACCTTTTTATCTCCAGTGACCAACTCCTTCATCACTCCTCTATCTCGTTTTTCTCCACATCATTACCAGAACAGTTGAGTGATGCCAGAAACAAGCAGATAGATTAGTGATTTTGTAAATTCACATTGACCAACTTCAAATGAGCCCTTTAAATGCCACCCTGCTTGACAATACCACTACCCTGCGCTTGTGAACTCATATTCCCACTCTTCACAATGGCTATAACGAACCTTTTCCAATTCCTTCAAAACCCTTCCCTCAATACTTCACTCCACCTTCACTCACCCTCAAAAGATGACACCACCACCTATCCCATAAAGAAAAAAAAAGACTTGAGACAAAGGTTTCCAGCCCCATCATGTTGGTGCAAATGGAATTGCTGTTTTACCATTACCTTGAATGGCAAATTAAAATTTCACTACATCTACACTCCTTCTCCTCTCAAAGACCAGCCCCTCTACCTATGTTTAGGATAGTATGTCCACTCTTTGTCTCAGGAACATCCTGCCATTGGTAATTTGTCTCTTTCTTTCAGATATAATTTCCATCTCACTCCAAACTAATCTTCTTCAACAACAGTTACATATCCTCAACCCTAACCTATCTCCTTCTTAAAGCTACCTTTAGCTCCACATTTTACTCTAATATCACCCTGACTCTCCCCTTCAAAACCAAATTCCTTGAAGGTGTTTTCTATTCTTAACTTTCTCTGTTTCCTCATTAGACACTCACTCCTGACAAACTTCCACAGAAATTTTAAGGGCTACAGTGACTCCCATGTCACTAGAGTTCAATCTAATCAATGCTTTTCATAAATCAAATTACTATTACTTCACATCCTGCAAAGTTATATTCAATTATTCAAGTAATATTTAATGATCCCTCTCAAGGTTCCTTGTAAGTGAACGTTGTGAAGTGAACAAAATAGAACCTTGTAAGTGAACAAAATAGAGCAAATTTCTGGCCTCCAGTATTTCAACGTATGGAGGAAGACAGACAATATACAATATACAATTCTTTGTATACAATACAAAGAAAACAAATAAAATAAATATAACAATATACAATATACAAATAAAACAAAGAAATCTATAATATATTAAGTGTCATGAGAGTGAAATATACTAAAGTAGGATAAAGAGGCTAAAAAGTGCTCAGATTAGAGGGATATCATGCTACATTATATAATACGTTTGAGCAGAAACTTAAAGAAATCGAGAATTTCTGAAGGAATCAAGAGGAGCAATTTGAGCAGAAAGATGACATAATTTGAAAAATTATAAAACGACATTCTGTCTGCTACAAGGAAGCCAATACGAAAGCAAATATTCCATGGAGGAGATAAGTGTTTGGACCAGGATAAAGAGAATATAGTGAGAAGTGATCAGGTTCCGTGATATATTTCAAACAAACAAAGAAAAGCCCACAGAATTTACTGATAGCAAGTGTGTAAGAGATGGGAGAAAGAGAAAAAAGAGCCAAGCACAACTCAATTTTTTTTTAATCTAAAAATGGAAAATATAGAAGTGCTACTTATTGAGATGGGGAAAGTTTTAGGTGAATTAGATTTCTTGAGGGGCGGTGAAATCAATTTTGGACAAGCGGATTTATCAAGTAGGCAAGTCATTTATCAAATTGATTTAAAATCTGTATTTCATAAAGCCTGACCGAATATAAAGCCACAGGAGTTACCAGCATTTAATGGGGTTTAAAATTATGGGGCTAAAAGGAGATTATTTGGGGATTGAGTGTATCTAGAGAAAAGAGGAGTTTCCAGGACCTAGCCTTTGGGCATTCCAACATTTAGAGGTCAGGAAGATAAAGAAACTATGGAGCAGCAGCAGCCAGTAAGTGGGAGAAGAGCCAAAAGGGGACGTGAAAGCCACAGCCCAAGGGAGAAAGTGTTTCAGAAAGGGAAGTCAAATAAAATGAGAAGAAAGAATTTATTTGGATTTGTCTATTTGGAAGTCCTATGTAGCCTTGACAAGAGCAGCTTCAGAGTACAAAGGAGTAACAGAGATAAAACCTGATTGGAGTAGATTCAAAAGAGGAGTGGAGGAGGTAAAGTAAATTGTTTCTAATACTGAGAAGTATTGCATGTTTGTATGCTTATGGAAATCATCCAGGGGAGAGGGAAAAATTATGGGTGACCAGCAACTTTAGAAGCAAGAGCCAAAGAAAGGGAATGGGATACAAGGTGCACAATGAGGAGCTGGTTTTAGCAAGGAGGAGCTGGTTTTAGCTAGGGGGAGGGAAGGTTAATCCATTTAATAGAACAAAAGGCATAATCCATAGGAAAACATTCAAGCAAGTTGGTCATCTTGGTAGTGGGAGCATGAAAGGGTCTCCTTGTTGGCTGCATCCCTTTCACTCAGCTCTGTGCTGCATCCCCTCTGGTTCTCCTCTCATGTCTCTGGCAGCTCCTCTGTCTCATTTATTTCCTTCCTGTCTGAAGAATAGAGGCTCTGCACAGGGTCTTCTCTTCTGCTTACATAATTTCTCCATTGGTGATATTATCTTAGCAATGTTTTCAACACCACCTAAACACTTTTGACTCCCAAATTTATGTCTCCAGCCCTAACATCTCCTCTAAGCTCCAGGCCCACACATTTAATTAGTTTCTTGATGTCTCTAATTAAATATCTCACAAGCATCTCAAACTCAACATTTCAAAAATCAGTACAACAGTCTCCTCCCCTAGAAACCCAGAACCCTTCCATAGAGTTTTAGGGAGCCATTCACTGAGTTCTAAGAAACCAAGAATCTATAAACGAGTCATCCTTGACAGTTCCTTTACACCTTCCACTTAGACCATCGCCATTTTCTAAATGCCTCTAAATATCTCTTGAAAGGAGCCACCTGCTTCTCTCCATCTCCCCCATGCCCACCCAAGTCCAAGCTACCAGCACCCATGTCGAGATGCCTAGTATTCATGCCTGCCTTGCTCTGATTAATTCTCCACACAGAGAGCAGGGAGATTTTCAACATTCAAATCTAATCATATCCCCAGACTCATTTCTCCCATATCCAAACAACTCATCTAAAAAATTAGCCAACCTAAAGGTTTTAAAATAGCTTCAAGACCTGGCATGGCCTGGCCCTTCCTGCCTCTGAGACATTCACACCCCTCCACCATCTTCCCCTAACCCTCCACTTCCTGGACTGCTCCAGCCTCCTTTTGACCCTCCAAAATCTCAGGACAGACATCTCTTCCTAAGGGAACCTTTCCTGATTCCATTTTGGTCCCAAATTGCTCAAATGTTCTTCATGTACCTGCTCTCAGCAACCCATATTTCTCCTAGCATTTATCATAGTACTCAATTTTTACACATATAAGGAGTGTTCAATATTTCCATAAATATATAGATGACAGGTAGTTGTTCCAAAGATTCCAACAATTGATGAAAAAAAGGAGGAAGACACAGACACAAAAGTACAGTACCTACAATGCACATAAAGGGTAAAACAATTTAGCTTCATCAAGACAGACAGCCACACAGAGCTAGGCGTACAGGGTATTCCCAACCTGTAGCAAGACAGTATTTTTCAGAACTTTAGCACTTTTAGTATTGTTGAGAATGGTTCAATGAAGGAAAACTTACTGGGAGATGGAAACCCTGTGGGATAGTTCTTACTCTGCCACTAGCCAGTTGTGTAATTTTTAACAAGGAATTTCTTCTCTCTGGTTCTTCACTCTCATCTCTGTGAAAGGAGAAGGCTGACCTGAGATGGTTTCCAGGTCAGAATACTACACCACTTGTCATCATTGACAAATAACTCGTGTAAGCAGAACAGTGATAAAGGAAAGGCCTCTGTCCTCTGAGAGGAGGCAGGTTTGTGCTGGACCATGAAGGAAAGCATCAGATGTGTTAAGGGCAGAAAAGAAGCACATTCTAGGAGTACAGTGTGAGAACACACATGGTATTCTGAGAGATAATTAGTAATATACTAAGCTCAAGAAAGACTCTCTATCCACACCTGCTCTATTCCTTGCTGCTGTGATGCCCAGAACCGCGTCAGCCCCTCCAGCTGGAAGCTCCTCTGAGCAACTCTCTCCTGGGGACCTCAGGCCACCCTGTTTGCAACAGCCTTGCTTCCATTACCCACTGCAAACCTCCAGAAACATGAGAAGGCCAGGGCTATGCATGGATCATATACGTGTCAGTAACACCGACACACGGCCATGCTGCACGAGAGCACAGACAGATAACAGAGCAATCTTGGTCTCCAGGGTCCCGTGGAAAATGCCAGGAATTTGATTTCCATTCCCCCAACAGAGAAGCCAGCCTGCACCTGGAGGCTCCACAGAGGCTGTTTAATAAGACATTTGTTTACTTCCTTCCTGCTACCTCTGACAATATAATCCTTTCTGATTCTTTCCATGATTTGACTCTAAATGAAAAAGTATGATCTCGCAGTTGGGGGGCAGGCAAGGAGCCTGCGACACCATGGGTAATCTGCCAGCACTCCAGCATTCAATCTGCAGGGATGGAATGAAGGCAGAAAATAAGTCCCTGGCGAAAATAAGCACTCCTCCTGTCTGGGGCAGACTGCAACCTTCTGGAGACAGTAGGGGTGGAGGGGGAGAATTAGGGGGGTAGTTAATCTTGCTCATTTTTCCTTTTAAAAAAATCTAAATGCCCGCTTTAATAAATGAGTTTTCGATGAGCTTGAGATAATTTTAAAGCATCTTTTAAAAAAAATTTACAATTAAATGATGAGTCTATATCAAACCTAACTAGAGAAATTAAGTATAATTATGAACTTGGAGGACAAATTCAAGGTCAAGAGTGGACAAGGAAAATGTATGGGAAGCCAGTGGATGGAGGAGGAGGATGAGCGAGAAGAAATAGAGTGTTCTTAGAAGGTTGTTCATTCTGTCCCTACATTCCTGACTGCGTCAGCATTCCCCATACAGTGGGAAAAGGGAGTTTACAGTGCTGGGAAGGCACATGCCCACCCCCATCCTGCCCCACCCTTCACTCTTTAGAATTCTGCAGGTGCAGACTTTTTGCTTGACTGAACTCCATTTGCTTCATTTCACTTCCCAGCCCACCATGGCCCAGCAAGTGTTATTTACCATGTGATGTCACTGTTCTAATTATGGGGGATATATCAATCAACAAAACAAAGACCCTACCTTCATAGACCTTCAATTCAAGGGGGGAAAGTTTGGATAGTTAACAATAAATACATATGTTAGTACCAAAGGACATGGTGTCATGGTATGTTCAAAGGTGTTAAGGGCTATGAATAGGATCACCAGAAAAACTGGTCCTGTAAACTGGGATATTTTTGGGGAATAAAAGGAAGATCTCTTAATAATTATACAGAAGCAGCAGGTAGGAACAGAAGGTCTCTGGGACAAACGGGGATGCAGGGCTACACTAGCCTTGGGAAAGGGAGAAGGAGCACAGAGTGAGGAGGTTCTGAAATGTGGGGGTAGGCAGAGAAATATTTTGCCATTTTTAATAGAGCGGTCAGGATACACCACCTGGAGGAGGTAATGTCTTACCTATGTGAGCCCCAGTTCCCTCAACTGTAAAAGGAAGGGCTTAGCCTAAAATAGGTTCTAAGGTTGCACTCAGTTCTGATATTCTACAATCAATACTCCCTCCAGGAGTGATAGGCCACACTCTTCTGTGGTCTGGTATAAGAATGGAGAGAAGAAGGTGTTTGGGATTGTTGAGGAGCTCGTCAGAAAAGCTTGATGATCACGCTCATGAACTGCACAAACCACTGAATGTATGTCTTTACAATTGCATGGGAAAACATCATCTTGTAGTCCAGGCACCTATGTACTGACTCACACACAAATCCATGTGATGCCCACAATTCTTAAGGGACAAGGTGTCACTCACTTCCATGGTGATTATAGTTCCTCAGGTTGACCTGTTTGTCCTTGTCATGATGGTTTGTAAAGCCATATCTTAACAAGGGTTTTGGGGATATATTAGAACGGATGAAAAAAGTTCAAGAAGTTTAGAGGCATTTCTGATATTGTGAGAGAAGGATATTAATAAGCTAGGTGTGACAGAAGAGCATCTAGATGAAAATGTCCAGTGACAGTGGACATGCAAGTGCTCAGGAATGTGGCAAGAGTTCACTCAGTATAAGGGTTAAGAGCACTGACTTCAAAGTCAGGCAAAACTGGGTTCTGATTAGCCATAATTTAACTTCTATAAGCCTCAATTTGCTTACTTGTTAACTGATGGCAATAACAATTTGACATGGATTTACTAAATAGGTATAAAATGGTTAGCATAGTATCCAGCATATACTAGTGTTGAGCATGTGGGAGCGAAGCAGCTGCTATTGCCTTAGTTATTGAGCTGTTGGCTTAGAAGTGATAATTGACACTGTAAGTGTGACTGGATTCAGGGAAAGAGAAGGCATAATGAAGAGCAGAGGATTTTTAACAACCTTCGAAAACTCTTGCATTTTGGAAGAGAAGAAAGAAGCAGCACAAGAGACAGAGACAAGCACAAGACAAGAGACTACAGTTGGCAGAAATGTAGGAAGATAATTTGGAGTAGTGATACTTAAGAGAAGGTGACAGGCATCTCAAGTGCAGCAGAAAGAAAGAAGACCACTGTCAATCACTATTGACATGGGAAGTCTACAGGTAATGGAAAAGCTTGGTAGATGGGACTGTTCAAAAGAGAACTAATGAAAGCCATTTTGAAGAGTAGATTAACTCAGTAAATTCATTTATTCAAGAAGAATGTTAGTAAAAGAGAAAAAGGATACTAGCTATGGTTGCAATTTCTGTGTTTAAAGGCAATGGTGAAGGAGAGATTAAATGGACCAGAGAAAGAAGAGTTACTTTTGGGAGCTGGGATCTGTAAGACACTGGAAGGGATGCAATCCAGGGCCTCAGTGAAGAAGTTTCAATCTTCTTAGACTCTGTTTTTCTTGCCTGCTCTGCAAACATCTAGAAATGGAATTGTTTACTCCCATGATACCAGACAAGGCCATGGGAACCTTGTATTCCTAAGGAATGTTTGTTTCCTGGATGAATGTAGCGGTTATTCATTCTTCAGGAGACCTTACCCTTACGTGTGGATCCAGTTCTCAAAGTTCTTTGGAATCCTCCCAGACAGATTCAAGGAAAAGAAAGGAATCCTCCAAACCTGCCCCTGGCATCTCTCCATATTTGGAGCTTTCACTCTGGCCAAGTTGGTCTTTCTATCAGAGAACAAGTTTAGCATAAGCTTGGACACTCCATGCCTTTGCCCAAAGCCGTCTCTTTGACTGGGATGCCCTGCTGACCTTGTGCCAAACAAAATCCTTCAAGACTTACTGGAATATCACCTGCTCCGGCAGTTTTCCCCACATGTCCCAGCCTAGAGCCATCTCAGCTCCTCTGAATTTGTCCTTAGAATGTATTGTCTTGTGTTGACAGTGATGTTTTCCCATGTGCAAGGCTAAAGCTACACACAGCTAGGAAACTTTTGGGGTCACAGAAGGACAACCATTTCTGAAGGCTCTTCGGGAGAATATTAAAAGTTGTGTGGCCTCTTTGGTTCATTTAAGACTTCATGCCTGAGCCTGGATAGAAGGGATACCCAAATGGATGTTCAGGTCTCAGGGGGTTAGATGTTGAAATATCTTCTTCACCAATAACTTCAGCAACTACTATGACTGTAAAGTAAATTATCCCCCAAAATTTAGTGACTTAAACAATTACAACATTTATTTTGTTGACCAATCTGCAAGTTGGACCAGGCCTCAGTGGGAAAAGTTTGCCTCCAGTTCATGATAGCAGGGGTAGCTTGAAGGCCAGAGCTAGAATTGTCTTCTGAGAGCTCACATACTCAGTTTGGTGTCTGGGCTGGAGAAGCTCCAACAGCTTGGGCTGGAACAGCTTGGCCTCCTCAAGCGATGCTTCCTCACTGTGCTCTCTCCACGGGGTCTCCCCAGGCACAGTGGCTCAGGATTTAAGTCAGGGTGGTGGGATTTCTTACACATTGGCTCAGAAATCTCAAGATGCACATTCCAAGAATAAGTGACCCAGGGCACAGGGGGAGGGAAAGACATCTGCATCTTGGTGATGAAGTTCAACATTACATTGCGAGAAGAGCAAATGGGATGAAATACATAGAAGGTGATGATTTTTAGAAAGTATGATCTGCCACAGCTACCTTTTTTCTTTAGCCAACAACGTGATCTCTCCTCTTCTGGTTCCACTTCCACTTTGACAACATTCTGATTCTTGCAGGTCTTGATCTTTGCTTCAGTATCCTGCTGATAGGTTTAAGGTAAAAAAGCTAAAACCTGGGGTCAGATTGAAGCAAACACTACTCTGTTTCTTGCTATTTGTGTAACTTTAGATAAATATTCTTTTTGATCTATGTCTCTTGCCTGGACAAAAGTGGGAGTGAAACTACCTTCCCACATCATTGTTCTCAATAAATAATACCTTTCCAATTCCTATTGGTCTTCCACCTGGTCCACAGAGACCAGAGACCTCCCTTCTGTGCCTGTCCTTGTGGACAGCCCCTTCCCCAGCCTATCCAGGCCTTGTGAGAAAACAAAATAAAGCCTCCAATAAATACATGTAAGTAAAGTACATTCACTTCACTAGCACTGCCTACTCATGATAAACCACTTAATCATGTGCTAATGGTGAGCAGTGACTTTCCTGATGCCAGATATTAGAGGCTTAGGATGCCCTCTGTGCCCCGGTGTTAATTACTTCCTTGACTAACTCCAAGAGACACTTATTAAATTTTGAGACTCTGCCTATGAAGGGGCACACACAACTATGGCTGATGTATCTTTTACTTTTTGGATTACGGAATAAAAATATCAGCCAATGTAGAAAGGAAGAGTCTTGTTGAGGCAGGGGAAAAAACAGACAGCAGTGTGTTGAACCAGGACCCATCATTTAGGGAGCAGTAGAAACTGTGAGATGCAGCTCTGCCTGACCGCAAGAGCCAAGTAGACCTGAATTCCAGTGAATCCTCACCCTGCACTTGGAAATACTGTGGTCCTGGGCTGCCTACTTAGCTTCCCTTAGTATCAATTTCATCTGTAAAATGGAGTTAGTGATACCTACCTCGTAGGTTTGCTGTAATAGTGATATCATTATTTTTTTGAGATAGCATCTCACTCTGTCACCTAGGCTGGAGTGCACTAGCGTGATCACTGCTCACTGCAGCCTCGACCTCCCCAGGTTCAGGTGATCCTCCCAACTCTGCCTCCCAAGTGGCTGGGACTATAGGCGTGTGTCACCACACTGGGCTAATTTTTGTATTTTTTTTAGAGACAGAGTTTCACCAGGCTGCCCAGGCTGGTCTCAAACTCTTGGGCTCAACAATCCACCCACCTCAACCTCCCAAAGTGCTGGAATTACAGGTTTGAGCCATTGCACCTAGCAATAATCTTTCAATATGCCTGATACATAAAGTGTGAGCAAGAAACGCCAGATACCACTACTAGTACTAGTACTACTGTTATTATCATTACTCAGAATAAAACGTCAGTCCGGTTTGAGAATACTTCATTATTATTTAGTACCCAAGACAGCCAACATCAGACCAAGGTAAAGGTAAATAATGAGATAGCAGAAAGTGATGACCCTTGAATTTACTTAGTGATCCCAGTAGTGATGTCAAGGCATTCCTGTCAATGTTCTCTGATTATTCACTTATTTCTCCTAAGCTCTGTCACTTGAAAAGTTCTCCAAATCAAAAACCATAAAGTACATTTGAATCCCAGCTTTATTGCACTTCCTATCTGTCTGACTTCAAACAAAAGAAAAAATTTATTTCACTTCTTGTTCTGTGAAATAGAAATAATGCCTACATCACCTGCTTGTTTAAGAAATTGCATGTAACGTTAGGCATAGTAACTCATGCCTATAATTCCAGGACTTTGGGAGGCTGGAGCAGGAGGATTGCTTGAGGCCAGGAGTTTGAGACCAGTCTGGTCAACATAGCAAGACCTTCGTCTCTGCTAGAAATAAAATAAAATAAAATAAAATAAAATCAGCTGGGCATGGTGGAACATGCCTGTAGTCCCAGCTACTTGGTAGGCTGAGGCAGGAGGCAGGATGGTGGCTTGAGCCCAGGAGTTCAGGGTACAGTGAGCCATAATTGTACCACTGGATTTCAGCCTGGACTACACAGTGCAAACCTGACTCTAAGAAAGAAAAAAGTAAGAAAGAAATAGTAAAAAGGAAGAGAAGAAAGAAAGAAAGAAAGAAAGAAAGAAAGAAAGAAAGAAAGAAAGAAAGAAAGAAAGAAAGAAAGAAGAAAGAAAGAAGAGAGAAAGAAAAAGAAAGAAAAGAAAGAAAGAGAAAGGAAGGAAAGAAAAGGAAGAAAGAAGAAAGAAAGAAAGAAAGAAAGAAAGAAAGAAAGAAAGAAAGAAAGAAAGAGAAAAGAAAGAGAGAAAGAAAGAAAAAGAAAGAAGAAAGAAAAGAGAAAGAAAGGAAAGGAAGGAAGAAAATAAGAGGGAGGGAGGGAGAGAAGGAAGGGAGAAATAAAAGGGAAAAGAAAAGGAAAGAGTACATGTAGCATGCCTAAAATGCCTGATTTGCAGTAGAGGCAACACAAATATCAAGGTATACTATCTCCTTGAACTCAGGAAATAGTGAAGCTTCTTCAGCCTAGGGAGGAAGCATATCCTGCATTCTGCACCCTCCACATACTGCTGTTGCCCACACCAAGTACACATAGAAACACACACACTTACACACACATATACACACCACACACATATGCACACATTCTCAAACACTAGAATGGGTGCCCATTCTTCTCCAGTGTCCTTTAGGTGATCCCTCTAAACAATATTGGAAAAGAAAGCAATGTATAGCTGGTATAAAACATGGCATAGAGGAGATTGCTCTGACTCTGTCACTGTGGTCATAGTATATTTTCCACTGTGCTTTGTGAATTATGAGCCATGTTTTCAGGCTGCTGAAGGGTTTACAAACCCAAGCTGATCATCATAATTTCCTGGGAACTTCTATAAGAATACATACTTGGGTCCACCACAGATCCACGGAATCTGAATACATAGGACTGGCATCCTGAGAGCTATATTTTTTAAAAGAATCCTGTATGACTCTAATGATCCACCAGATTCAAGAACTACTTGTCTGATTCTCATAATCATTCTGCAAGCTGGCTTCTGATGGAATAATCGATGCATTTAAAAGATGAGGAATATGACTCAGAGTAAGATTTGGCCAAGCAACAAGCCAGTGAGTGGTACAGACAGGTCTAAAATGGTTTTGGTACTCCTAGTCCACCCCCGCTGTTCACCAGCTGTGTGACTATGCATATGTTACTTAGATTCTCTCAGCTTTTACTTCCCTGTATATGAAATCCATACTCCTAACCCCTAGGGAAATGTGGTAATAAAATGAAGTGATGTGCAGAAACATAATTGCACGCTTCGTATACAAATAAAAGATGCTGTCACAATTTAAATTCAGGGCTAGAACTTCTCTATCAGTTAGGATCTCAGTTCCCTATACAGACAACCAGGTAGAGTGTCTCTGTAACTGCAAAGCGCTGGTGTGCCTATCCTTATTTCCGCTCTTCTGTAACTGCCCCCCAAACACAGAGCCCCTCTAGCAGCCATATTTCTACAGTTTGATTCCTCTGGCCACCACTGATCGGACCAGGAGTGAACATTTGACCCAGAGGGTCTTCTAGAAGAAACTAGAATTGGAAGCAATTTACAGTCCCACTGAGTGACTAGAATTTGTGATATGGTTTCTAATGTGACCACTTTCCACGCATTTGTGGACTGAAGGGCTGAGAAAGCCTTTCTGCTAAGAAAGAAGAAACAGTCACACAGCGTGAGAAGCAACAATGACAGGGCCAAATAAAAGTACTCCCTATAGCTCTCCATTTTCTGGTTCCAGTCCATTCCCGAAGCCTCCATTCATTCCTTGAAACACTTCATTATCCTTGTAATAAATTCCCATTTTGTGCCTCAAGCTAGTTCAAATGACTTTCTCTTACTGTAATCCAAAAACGGCTCTAAACCATGCAGGTCCCCAATCACTTTAACAAATGCTTCTGCTGATGAGGGAGACAGTACACAAGATACAAGTCAGGGTCATATGTCTTTGCCCTTCAGCAGTTCTACAGAAGTCAGGTCCTTCTTTCTCCATCCATTTGTTTCCCTTGAGAAACACCAGTTCCTCTGAGTTTTCCCGTATCTAAGGAGAGGAGGTGGAATGTTCTTGCCATCCGCAATGATGAAGACCATCACGTCTGAAATCTTCTTTCAAAAAGCTCCAGGGTGGCTTCATGGCATCCTGCAGTTGTTAAGCAAATCCAAAGGCGGAGAAAATAACCAGGAAATAATGTTGAAACTTATGGGACTTTATGAAAGGCAAATCTATTCTAACTTCTGTTATGGGCTTGAAAGCCAGTATTTTCCAAAGTCCTGATAAGAAAGCTAAGAGCCAAATTTTCGGTTGATCTAGAGTGAGTGTCCGATGTAGTGGCATTTTTGTATTGGTATCATTCCTGGATCCATTTTATATTCCTAACCTTGCCTTGACTTTTTTTTTCTTTCTTATTTCTAATATATGTTATTTTGCTGCATTTTAAGCCTCCTTAAATCCCTTCTGGAACAAGAAGCAATATAACAAAATAAAAACAGATTTCCCCTTTGTTACCAGAAGAATTCTTCCACTTTTATATTACACATAGGCATGTAAAATGATGGATAGTCAGAAATAAAATATTTAGGTTCAGTGTTCCATCAGTCACCATGAGGCATTTATTGTGCACTTCTTATGTGCAAGGAACTGTAAGGACTACAAATAAGTGTAACAAACAGCAGAAAAGAGGCACAGTCCACAGATAGGGCATGCATCTAGGACAGAAAAAATATTCAGGAATGCAAGGTCATAAATAAAAGCAATCTTTGTAGACTGGGATGGACAGAGAAACTGACATGAAGGTGGGAGGACTTAAGTTGGATGCTGAGGAATATAGAGAATTCTAATATAAGGAAAGATAAAGAAAACTTAGAGCACATGAAAGGAGAGAATTAAAGTTACAGAGAATGGCATAGCGTGGGGTTCCCAGACCTGAGCATTAGAATCACCTAGAGTTTGTAACCCAGGCAGCCGGGCCCAACCTCTAGAGTTCCTGATTCCACAGGTCTGGGGTGGGGCGTAGAAAGGTACATTCCTCAACAAGCTCCCAGGTGATTCCCTCGCTACTAGCTAAGGACCCATATTCTGAAAAACACTGACTTCAAAAAGAGAATTCTCCATGCAGCACTGAAGACAAGAGTGGCCCCTCAGCCCAGGTGAGATGGAGGTTCCTGTTGCAAGAAGAGAAGCAGGGAAGGCTTGCTGGGTTCACTGTGTCACATGCCACCTTCTGCACAGAGAACTGGCCCCACATGTCCCTGTGTCTTCCTTTGAGCTGCTCAGGACCTCCCCTCCCATGCACCTCTCTCTGTCCTTAACTAAATTGTTCACCATTTGCAGCCATGTGAATGAGTCACAGCATATTAGCCTTTTCTTTCATTGACTTTGCTCCTTGAGAGAAATCCCAAACCCACTCCAAACCCAAACCAAACCATTTCCTCAGACAGTTTCATTCAGTCTTGCCCTACCTGCTCTCTTACTGGGAAAGCCTAACATCTCTAGCAAATCCACACTCAACTCACACACCCTGTTAGTGCCTCGTCGAACTAGGACCACTGCTCTGCCTCTGACCCTCACAGCAGTTGGGAACCCTGGACACAATTGTCTCGGGGTATGCAATGATGGGCCAAGGCGAGGTTTCCTGCATGCCTTGGGTGCTTTATCTCTAGTTAGACTGACGGACACATGATAGACTTGGGGGTCAGACAGACCTGGGCTTAAATCCACTCAGTCTATCACATTTGCTACTTGGGTGATTTTAGAAAACCTCTGGATAGCACAGCCTCAGTTTCACTATATTGTAAAGAAGATAAAACAATGCCATCATTATATTAGGAATTTGAGATAAATAACATGTCCCCAATACTGGAAGCAATTTTTGCGACCATCCCATTGTTTAGGGCCATGCCTTCATTATCTAACAGGTATTCATTAACTGCCCTCTCTGTGCAATGCTTGATACATATTTCATTTGGCAAGATAAGATGTATGCAAATGATTATGATACAAGACGTCATAAAGTGAGCACCATGCAATGGTAGGACAATCATTACAAAGCTCAAAGGACATTTCACCTGAAGCCCTCATGGCAAATTTCGGGAAGGAGGTGCAAACTTAAAATATGTGTATGAAGACTTTCAAGAGCCAACAACTGGGGACAGCATTCCAACTGGATGGAAAGACAAGAGAAAGGTCCTAAGGAAGACCGTGAAATTTTGTCTGGCAGATGTGAGCATCTGGTGGTACTTCAGAGGTCCCCTGTGTCTCTAGAGCATACTTGGGAGAAAGGCTAAGGATGGGTCTGATCCAAGAGGGCGTCCAGGAGTGGACACTCATATCTATGCATACATATTCATATTCGTGCAAACACACACACTCATTTCCATGCATACACACCCATATCCAAACACACACACACACTCATTTCCATGCATACACATTCATACCCATACACACACACACACTCATACCCCCCACACACACACACATACTCATACTCACTTACACACAGGCACTCTTATTACTTAAAGAATCAGAGCCTAGGAAATGCCAGTTGATGCTACACAAGAAATAATTTTAAATGTCTTGGGTAGGAGTCTCAGAGACATGGTCAATATTACAAATTAATCAATCAGGAAACATTACAGGGGGCTATGCACAGCTCAGGTGCGCTATGTGACACAATTGGACTGGCCTCTAGGTTCCGGGGGAAAATGCTGTCTCCAACTAACATGGAACAGACTTTCAAATCCTGCCTGTTGGTTAAGACACTGAAAGCCCTGATTAAACTTTAAGACTTGCTGCGTCTGGTTCCCTGGGGAGCAGACACTGAGCTGGAGATGTGTGTGAAGGAAGTTGATTAGACAAAGCCCTCAGGCTCCACACCTGTGGAAGGAAGTGAAGGAATCAGAATGGGCAGAGGGAAAAGTTGGGCTGCATTGCAGGTGCAAAAAGGCCTCAGCTGATTCCAGGGGAGCTCTGAAGCTGAGCTGGCTCTTCAGAGTTGTCCCACATTGAAACATGGGGCTCATGCTTTTATGTGTCCCTGTTGGCCAGTCAACTAATGCCAGGAAATGAGGCATGAGTTTGGGCCAGGTGGCTCCCGTTAGCCCAGGCATTTCCCAAAGGTGGCTGAGGGCTGCCTGGCAGCAGCCTTCTCACCACTGGCGGAGTAAATCCTCACTCTCGAGCGGGGAGCTGTACAGCACAGCCAGCATCACCTGCGTGTGTTAATGTGCAACTGTATTGGCCCTTTGCTCTGAATCTACTTCGCCAGGGCAGGGCCAGGCAATAAAGAGATACTGACTGGGAGAGTGAAAACGACAAGAAAGTTAATAGCAGGGACCCCCATCCAAGCAGAGAACCACCTGGGTCAGGTAAAAGAGGGGACCCTGGACCACCAGGGGAAAACTAAGAGCAATAGAGCCTTAGCAGAGGAGCAGGCACAAAGCAAGAAGGAAGGAAGACCACCATAATTAACCTTCACCAAGACAGGTAACTTAGTCAAGGACTGTCATGATAAATAATAACATATCTAGGATTGTTTGCATACCTACTATGCACCTAGCACTGCATTTTTCAGAAACATCAAACCTTATGACACCTTGGCAAGGTGAGCATTATGAAGCCCATTTTATAGAAGAAGAAACTGAGCTTCAGAAAGAAGATTCCTGCCAAGATTACAGAGCCTGGGTGTGGCAGGCCCATGATTAAGTCTGTCCCTGACTCCAAATCCATGATATTCTCACCTCAGAGCACCATGACTTTCCAGAGTCCTGGCGCTCCAACGAGGTGTGTCAGGGCTCATCGTGGAGTTTATAAAGAAGGCCCAACCCCCACTCCAGCTTCAGCAAAAAAGGCTCTGCTTGTATCTCTTCCATAAAAAGAGATTCAGTGAATATTCCCTTCGTGGATGAGAAAGACAGATATGAAGCCACCCCTCTGCTTCTGCCAGTACTGCCTGAATCTATGAAGGCTCTTCCTTGTGGACCACTTTCTTTCAGTCCAAGCACACCATTCAGCACAGTGGTTAAGATCATGTCCTCTGAAGTCAGGCCACATGGGTTCAAATTCCTACCCAAGGAGCTCTGTGATCTTCAGCAATGACTTAACTTCCCTGTGCCTCAGTTTCCTCATCTGTAAAATTGAGGTTATAACAGAATTATCTTCTTAAGTTGTTGTGTACATTAATTAACTCATGTCAAATGCTTAGAATATTCAGCAAATACTAAGCACTGAATGATTGTTGTTTGATTTGGATGTGGAGGGGAATGAGAATGGGATGCTGGTAATGACGCCAAGGTTTAGGGGAGTCTTCAGTGTACAGCTAGTCTTTAATGCATGGACGGAAAGTATTCACCTAGGGATTGAGAAGAGACAGGGAAGAAGATGGCGAACTGAGCCCTGGGAACCCCCTCACCTTTAAAGGTCAAGAAGAGGACTGGGGTCCAGGACAGGAGAGTGAGGAGGGGAAAACCAATGGAATAGGGAAGTAAGTGTCCTAGAAGCCATGAGAAGAAAATGCTTTAAGAAAGAAGTTCTGAACAACTTTCAAATGCTGCTACAAAACTGATTAGGTAAGATGAGGAAAGAAAGCTGACCGCTGGATTTGGAAATATGGGAGTACTGATGAGCTTGACAAGAGCATCTTCGTGGAGTGTCAGGGACAAGGTCCTGCTGTACATTATTTCATGGAAAAGGAGGAGTTGAGGAAGCACTAACTACTCTTTGAAAAGCTTTGCTGTGAAGCCAAATCAGGTGGAAGTGGGAAATGATTGAAGATAACAGAGAGTTCTTAAAGATGGAAGATATTAAGGCATGCGGAAGGCTCATAGGAGTGACCTAGGATTTAAAAAAAAAAATGATAAAGTGAGAGAGAGAGAAGCTGATGGCTAGAGCAATGCCCTTGGGTAGGGGAGAATGGATGGGATCTAGAGTGCAAGGATAGAGGCCAGGTTCATTTGTACATGAGGGAGGGTGAGGACAGGAGCATAGGTACAATAGGTGGTAGACTGGGTGAAAAACATGGGGCCAGGAGTCTTTCCTAACAGGATATTGATTATCTCTTCTAATCAGGAAACTGATGGCCCCAGGCCTTAGGGGAGTTTCTAAATCACACAGCTGGTTAACAGAAAAACCACTCTTATTTCCCCTATGAAATTATCCTACCACATCTCAACCCCCCCGCTAGACAATGTGTTACTCTTCCTGAATCTGGTTGGGTTGTTCCTTACAGACTCATGGCTGTTGTATTATTTGTTCTGTTTTGTTTTGTTTTGTTTTGTTTTGTTTTGTTTTGTTTTTACTGATCCTGGGTTTCACTTGAACTCTTTGGTCATCTGCCAGCACTAATGTAATGAGAAGTTTGGAACTGTGCCCTGAATTTTCACTTACAGAGATTTTTAAATCTCCCACTGACCATTTCAGAGGAAGAAGTATGTAAATTTAAAAAACCGGGATCCATTGCATCCACCTGACGTTTCTTCATGATGGGGGCAGGTAACCCCTGACTTGGGACTGCAGTGCACAACAGAGTGTCCTGCCCACAATGGGTGTTTGTAAAAATCTATTGAACAACTCGGTGAACCATTTATATTACAAGATGCTGGAACTTCGTAACTGAGCCAATTCCCTCTGAGGCCTAATATTCATTTCAGTGTTGCCACTGTGAATGCAGCACCGAAGGGCTGGTCCTTTCCAGATTTGTTTCTAGGCTGACAATTGAACAATAATTCACAGTCATCTACAGAAGGCACAGGAATTTCAAATTACATAGGCCCAATTATTGGTGCCTAGGGGTTAACTGCTACGTTACCATCAGAAAACAACCAGTTTAACCACAGGATGGCTATACCAGGGTATCATAAAGACCAGGAGTCAGAAGCCTATATGGTGTGTATTTTCCACGCGGCCCCTGAAGGGACTTCTGCTTGGTGCAGTGGAGACCAGCTAGATATGGGGAAGTGACCAGGCGCATTCCAGTCTCTGTCTGCTCATAGGTTCCCGAGTCATTCTTGACCTCAGAAGGCTACCCACTAAATCCCTGCTACCATTTTAATTGATTGTCAAGCTGTGAGTTCTCTGCCAGACTTCCCCCAATGTAGGCACCCCTTCTTTCCTCAGGAGTCTAGGGAGCATGTTACCTTCTACCCCTGCACACAGGAATGTGGCAGACCCAGGGAAAGAGAGGGGCTCACACCTGCTGCATGAAAGAGGGTATGAATGAGGATTTGAATCACAACATCAGATTTTTTCAACTTCTGATTTAAATGTGAACATCCAATGAAAACGTTGCAATGGTCAGGAATTTAACAAATTATTAGAAGAAAACTGGAAGAGTGAGCTTGCGTTCTTGCCTCTCAAAAGCAAGATAGTGTCACGGAATAACCAGTGATAGTAACCAATGGGATGTTGTCAGGGTACTACAATATTTGACCATGAGGTGGCTTGTGGTCTCTGCCACAGACAATGCTCAGCTTTGGGAGCCACACAAAATTTAAACCAAATCACAGCCCCACCTTTACTAGCCATGTGACCTTAAGCCAGCCACAGAACCTCTCTAAACCTCATATTCCTTGACTGTAAAATAGCACCTACACTCTAGAGTAGCTGGGAAGATTAAATGAGATAAACATACAGGAGAATGAGCCTGGAGCCTGCCCCCTTCTGGAAGCTCACTCATTCTGAGTTCTCTCCACACCATGATGGGTAATGAGCCACCAGTCACTCAGGGAATACCAGGAACTTTTAAATTATCTACTGTGCCCACATATGTAGCCAGCACTTCAGGTGGTGAACTTTATAGGCAAATGCATTTTCCTAACTCTTTCTAACCTATTTGATTCTTGACAATTTAACAGGCCAAGCTAATGGGAGTAGCTGGTTGACACACACTCAAAAATTAGTGAATACCATTTCTGATGTCTAAATGCTGAAGAAAAAAATAACATTTGAGGCACATTCTATTTTTTGCTAAAGAATGGAGTAAAATCAGTGTGGATAACATTGGGGCATCTATTGCCCTGGGAATACATGCTAATTTAAAACAGAGAGAAGCAGAAAGGGATGAGTGATATGCGACACTCAAACATCTGGATCTGGTAAGAAATTTCAAATCTGACTGTTTGTATTGTAAACTCTTGGGGCAGAAATGATGTCTTTTTTAATCTGTGCAGCCCCAAGGATACTGTTGTTGCTCCATAAGCTGAAATACAATAGTATTATTTATAGTTTGCCATGTACATTTTGTCAAGTCTCTTGAGTCTGATACATGCAGTTGGGATGACTCCTAGCAGCTACTTAGACACTAATTTCTAAGAACATGACAGAGTTTTCTTCTTCCTTTCTTTCCAGAGCTGGTTGCTCTGGGCATCCTCCAAGTATAAAGAAATCACTCACCATCCAGGGAGCCTTCCTGAATTATCAGAGGAGCTGCCAGTACTCCCAGCCCCACTTTCTCTAGCCATGAATCTCCCTTGGTTGCTATTCCAATAGCCATCTAAAAATATGTTTATGCATGTCTCTCATCCCCATGATATAAAAATTGCTAAACTAATTTATTGTGTATAGCAATTAAACTAATATTAAATATCTAATTACTAGATAACATGTAACTGTAAGCAGATTATTAGGGCTCAAATCCCAGCTCTGCCGCTTATCAGCTATGTGACTGGCAAGTCTTCCAACCCTTTGTGCTTCATTTCTTTATGGATAAAATTGGGACTCTGTTATTACTTATTTCACAGTGTGGTTTTATTATAAAGAGTTGAATGGATTAATACATATATAACATATTTAGAACAGTTCCTGGCAAACAGTAAGGACCATAGAAGTATTGGCTATTTTTTTAAGAACTGAAAGACACAGCTAATGTTCAGTGCAAAGCAAAGCACCCAAAACCCATCTGTGACAGGAATAATTTAGTTAACCACATCAGTCACAGAAAATTCAGCCACACAGTCCTTCCATTTGGCCTCCTCCTCTGCCCAAAACAATGTCATCAAAACAACTACTGTCTAACACAAACCCAAGGATAGCTGTCAACTGTAACGTAAAAACTGCCCATTCAGAAACCTGCCTTACTCCAATTTGAAGAAGTTGAACATGAATAGCTAAGTGTGTTGGGGAAAGAAAACGAAAGAAAAAGAATGCCTGTGATATTAACTTTTGAGGTCAGTTTATTTGAGTGAAGCACAGTGAGGCACTCAGAGCAATTCACAGAAGGGACATTACAGAGGCACTGCCTCTTCCCCACTCACTCATCCATATGCTTCAGCCAGGCCAAACTACTCACCGCCCTCCAATACACCCAGTGTCCTGTGCCGGCCACTCTTGTAAGTGGTGCTCCATCCACCTAAATAGCCCAATCTCTCCCTACTACCTTGTCCTCTCTGGAAACTCTATTCAATTTGACTCAACAAATTTCTCCTTGAAATATCCCCTGATTTCCAAGCAAATTTGATAGCTCTCTACTTTATATTCTACAAAGTTCATCCTTTAGCTTGCTTTCTTACAGTTTATTCTTTTGTCTCTCATTACTATTAAATATTGAGATTCTTGAAGGCAAGGATAGTCCCTGATGTTTTTTTACATCCCTAACTTCTAGAAAAATGAAATGTATGTAATAGAAAAGTGATAACTGCTTGATATTTTCATTAATTCAAATATTGGTGGGGGAAGCCTTTTTTAAAAAAGAAATTAGAGGCATACCTGTATGCATAAAACACAGATTACCACTTAACAGTTTCCTGAGGTTTTGCCCTGCCAAGAGACTTCCCCAAGTCTCAGATCACTTTATCAACAAAATAAAGCAAAAATGGGAAGAGGAAAAACTCCTGTGAATTCAGAGGCTGAGAATTCCAATATACTAAAATGTATCCTGGTTCTAACTTAGCAACCCCTTTCAGAAAATCAGATATATCAGTTAGACATTGTTTTGATTCCTTCATTAATGCCCAGATGAAGGGAAATCACTGTCTACAAGTGAATCCTTGCACACAGAAGACAACACATGATCAGAGGTTCTAGCCGGTGCACGCTGGCAATGGGAGAAGGAAGGAAGAGGACGAAATTAATTTTTCTAAACTATTAATCTAGGCTAATAGATTAAACTATTAATCTAGGAATTTCAAGGAAAAAAAATCAGTTCTATGATTTATTTTGCTCTGTACCTATATGTCACCCTTGTTGTCCAAAGTAATTTTTTGCCCCAAAATAACAGAACATTCAATATTAGTCACTTTATTTGTGCCAGAAAATCAGACTCATGTACTATACTCATATCAGAAAGAAGCATATATTACAAGAGTTAGTCAAACACACTATATAAAATTCATCCCAGCAGCCCTTTGTCAGATTCAAACCTGGGTAGAAGTCAGTTCAAGAGTGTATATCAACAGTGACACCTATAGATATATTAAGAAATGTGTTTATCATCTCATAATAGAGAAGTAGGCTACATTATTTTTCAGTTTCAAAGCAAGTACCCCTATTGTACTTTCATTATTTAAAGCATTTGTTTATCATACATTTGCCCTCCTTTGATCTGTTTTCTTTTCTAAAACTGAAGTCTAAAGTATCCACAATGTCAAAGACACAATGCATTTACATTTAAGTCAAACTCATTTTCATACACAAAACAAAAGGCAGAAAATTAATCACTGTTTGTCCATTTTAACACAGGAAGAATGGAATGTCTCATTAAAGTTAATCTCCCTAAAGATAAACACAGTAAAGAAAACTGAACATGAAAAAACTAATTAATCAATCCAGTGACAACTTTGAGGTGCTTGGTGAAAACAGAAGATACCTGGCAAACATTCTCCTCAAAGTCAAAACCTTCAATCACAATAAAGCAAGACAAAGAGTGTAATCTCAACAGCTCATAGTGTGTCACTCAAACCATAAAGTCCTATACAATTGAATTACAACATAGAAAATAGATTAATTTTGTCTTAGCACTCTTGACACTTGCTCCAAAAACAACATCTAGGGATCTTAAGTTCTCTGAATAAATTTGATTATATTTATCTGTCCTGATCAGAACCCTGTAGCAACTTAGAGTAGATGACTTCACTTCCCACATCACACCCAATCTCACAGTACAAACAGGATCAGAGTTCTGTACATAAATAGTGTCTATACAATAGCATAAAAATAGTTGAAAACAAAAAGTTTCAACAAAAGTTTTCATAAAGTAATATAAAGTTATAGTTTTAGATCATTTTCTCCCACTGAATTAATTAAAATAAACTTTGGTTTTTAAAATAACAAGCAAAAAAATAAACACAAAACCCAATCTTTGCTGGAAGCAATCAAAATCAAAGGTAAACACTACTACTATTAAGTGCCATCTCCAGTGAATAGAAATAAAGAGGAAGCCACGATGGACCACATCTGTAATCCCAACATTTTGGGAGGTCCAGGCAGGAGGATTGCTTAAGCCCAGGAGTTCAAGTCCAGCCTCAGCAATGAAGTGAGCTCTTATCTCTACAAAGATAAATAAATAAAAATTAAAAAAAAAAAACAAGTCAGACATACTGGCATGCTGCCTGTAGTCCCAGCTACTTGGGAGGCTGAAGCAGGAGGACTCCTTGAGCCTAGGAGATCAAGGCTACAGTGAGCTATGATCCCACCACTGCACTCCAGCCTGGGCAACAGAGCAAGACCCTGTCTCTTTTTTTTTTTTTTTTTTTTTTTGAGACGGAGTCTCACTCTGTCACCCAGTCTGGAGTGCAGTGGCACAATCTCGGCTCACTGCCAGCTCTGCCTTACAGGTCCACACCATTTTCCTGCCTCAGCCTCCCAAGTAGCTGGGACTACAGGTGCCCACCACCATGCCTAGCTAATTTTTTTTTTTTTTTTTGTATTTTTAGTAGAGACAGGGTTTCCCCATGTTAGCCAGGATGATCTCGATCTCCTGACCTCGTGATCCACCCGTCTCAGTCTCCCAAAGTGCTGGGATTACAGGCGTGAGCCATCACACCCGGCAGACCCTATCTCTAAAAAAAAGGAAGGAAGGAAAGAAGGAAGGAAGGAAGGAGAGAAGGAAGGAACGAAGGAAGGAAGGAAGGAAGGAAGGAAGGAAGGAAGGAAGGAAGGAAGGAAGGAAGGAAGGAAGGAAGGAAGGA
>NW_020257640.1:5412327-5412482 GCF_003255815.1 Theropithecus gelada | reverse complement strand
GGAAGGAAGGAAGGAAGGAAGGAAGGAAGGAAGGAAGGAAGGAAGGAGGGAGGGAGGGAGGGAGGGAGGGAGGGAGGGAGGCAAGGAAAGAAGGAAGGAAGGAAGGAAGGAAGGAAGGAAGGAAGGAAGGAAGGAAGGAAGGAAGGAAGGAAGGA
>NW_020257640.1:5387748-5412317 GCF_003255815.1 Theropithecus gelada | reverse complement strand
GGAAGGAAGGAAGGAAGGAAGGAAGGAAGGAAGGAAGGAAGGAAGGAGGGAAGGAAGGGAGAGAGGGAGGGAGGGAGGGAGGGGAGGGGAGGGGAGGGGAGGGAAGAATTCACTTTTTTGTTCACGTATGGCCATGCAAAAACATTAAAGTCTAAAAATGTTAGAACAAACACACTGAAAACTAATCAATATATTTTCTTGCAGACAAAGAAATATTAACAGTAACAACAGCATGACATAGGAGAGAAAAAAATACACTAAATCTGAAAACTTTAGTTCTAGTTTATTTTCGTTTTAACCTGGATGGACTTGGAGAAGATGAAAATCTTAGAATAAACCTCTAAATTTGTATTTCCTTACCTGTAAAAAAGAGTTCATAGCTGACCCCATTTAACTCTAAGGGTATAAACAGCCTTAGAAGTCATCATCATCACCACGATCATACTCATCATTCCCTCACCACCACTCCCATTAGATGAATTATAGTGTGAGTCTATCTACACAATGTTATTATTTGTTATTCAATTCAACATGAATGTCAAAGACTTAATGGCCTAATTTCAGCTTTAAAACATGGCCTGGAAAAAATCAACAGTACTAAACATTTTTGGTTTGAGCTAGAATTTATATAAGAACAGGCACATTATATTGTCCAGTTGACCTCGGTACCAGATTTATGTAAGTAATATTCATTTATCGTTTCTTCCAATTACCAAAGTAATAGGATAAATTCATGTGTAGACAATTTGGAAACTTTAGAAAAATGTAAAGAAGAAAATTCATTCCCACCTCAACCAATACCATCACCCTGAAAAACAGTGCTGTTAGCAAGTTCATGTCATTATTAATAGATTTTATTTCATTTTTGTGATGTTGGGAAGGATATAAGAATTATACATATTTTCAAACAGCTAGCTTTTGGTTAACCAGTTATATTGTTGTTTGTTTTATTTTCATTAAGCTGCGCTCTTGTGACTGTAGAATATAAGTGATCTGAAGTGTTTAAATAAAACCTTTAACACAAACTATATTCATCCTCAAATAAAAGAAGGTAAAGAGGCAAAGGATTCAAAGTGACTGAATCTGATTCCATTTTTATCTTGGAAACATAAAAATAAGCTACCTGGTATTTATAAATATAGGCGCACTGAGAATTTAAAATTACAACCTCCGGTGGAAGTGAGGTATGTGCTCTAATAAGCAAGCTCTACAGAGCTGTTCCCATGAAAGCACTCAGAACAAGGGTCATCAAGGATGCCAAATGCCTGAGGTTGTCCCTTTTTACTTGTCCTTTTGATAAAAGTCACCCTCCCACTGGCAGCAGAAATGTGGGGAAGAACCAGAGAGCAGGAGATGCTTTTGGACACCATTGGAAACACCCAAGCATAAGGTCAGGAAGCCTGAAGCAGGTTGACCCCTCAGAGTTGTCAGGGCTTCTCAGTGAAGCCTTCCCTGACCATCCACAAAGGCCCTTCTTGCTTGAATCCCCTTAGCTCCCTGTGCTTACTTCTGTGGAAGCACCCATTGCACTGAATCTGCACTTATTTGCTTATATGGTCTCTATCCCCCTTCTCTGTGTCTCTTACAAACACCCACCACTCAAGAAAATCTGATGATTAATGAACAAATGAAGTTTGCCTGTTTCATGGCTTCATCATAGCCATTCACAAAAATCAGTGCTATGTCTCACACTCACACACACACACACACACACACACACAGAGAGAGAGAAGCTTTTTAAATTTTCAGAGAAATCCCTTGAGAAGATGCAAACATCATCCACCTGACTTCCGCAAAGTCCCAGCAATCACAACAGTCCCTCTCAATCTTCCTTCTTTTTCTCTCCGCAGGCTGCTGCTTTGCTCTCTCAAAATTCCAACCACACTGTTGGCCCATTTGAGCATTATAGGAACTGCCCCAATCTTTTCTTAATGAATATCAATTTATCTTTGCTCCATATTCGTTCCAAAGTTAAACTGATTACTTAGATCAGCACAACAAAAGTCCAGGCTCGGTAGCCTCCTGAGAGCAAAGAAACCCTCTTTCTCAGAGCAGACTTGAGGGAAGGGTATAAATACTGAAACATTAATATTGTTATCCTTGTCACATAAAAAAATGAATTAGTGATTTCCTGGATCCTCTCTGAGGATGATCTCAATGCCTCCATCACGTGATCTTTTCATCTTATTACCATTTCTTCCCTAAAGTCTTCCCTCCTTAGAGTCAGGAACTGTCATCTGTAAGTAATGGGCCATGTACACAGATCCTGTTTTTGTGATAAACACAGTTGGGGGAATATTTCCACCCCACCCCTGTGTCTCCACAGGGTGCTCAATGCCTGTGTGTCATCCCTGAGCAATTTTCATCAACTCGCTCAGAACTTGCCTGAGGAGAATGGGGGCTGGAGCGGAACTGTCTCTTTAATGGGATTTTAATGTGATCTTCGGCAAACTAATCTTATTTAGATATCATAGGAAGCCATGTAATCTCATCTGGGCACTCTTATTTCCTACAGAAAAAGGAAAGCTTTGTAATTCATTTTCAGCAACAGGAACACTTTAATAAAATCTGCTTCAGAAGGTTAAATGATCAGACAAACAGCTGCAGCCCCAAGACCCTATATCCATCTCATTGATTGGAGCAACCATGACAACAAAATGACCACTCCAAAGGTTGTTTAAATTAAATCTATGCTAAGAGCTTATGCTACTGTCATATGCCTCTTTTCTTGACAGTGTTTTAGAGTCATGCACTTAAATGTTGAGGGAGGGTATGATGAAATGAGGCAGTGACTGAGAGGACTGGGTCCCTGCCATAGTTCTGCTACCTGGAAACCAGTGCCACCTTGAATTTAAGATTCGGTTTCGTTACTAAAAATAATGAAGCAACTACCTAGATTAAGACCAATGGTAGGCTCATGAGCAGGTGCTCCTTCAGAACTGTTTATTTCAAATGTCAGCCCAAGGCATGGATAGAGGAGAGGCTGGAGACGACCATGAAGCAAAAGCACAGAGGAGGAAGACAGAGGTGGTTATGCCATTCTCTTTATTATTGACTCTAGCAGTCCAGCTTCAGTCCAAGCATGTATAATTCACTGGGATTCTCATTCTGGGAAATGCAGTCTTCTCCATCTCACACAGAGATGTTTTAATGCCTCACAGATTGGTTTCCTAGAAACCCCTCTAAGCATCATATCCTTAATCCAGCCATGCCTACTTCAAAAAAGGCACTGGAACATCTAGAAAATTACTATTCATCACGTTGAACAAATTAGAAACCTGTGAGTCATCTTTAATACAGCCCCCTCTTCTGTATGTAAATTTCTCTTACTCCAAAGTGTGAGCTCCTTCCAAAAAGAGGAGGGGGCTTGTCCATCTGAGTGCCCATGCACCTAGCACAGAATCTGGCATATAATAAGGATTTGTGCTGACGGAATGTTTGTTGAGCAAGAGAATGAGTCTACATGCCATGCCTATGAGCTACAGGTCCCAGGGGTCGGCAGACATTATCTTCTTTAGCTTTTACTCCCCAAAAAAAATAAAATGGCATTGTTTCCTTTTTAGAGACTAACAAAACTAAAGCTTAGAAAATGTGATTTGTCCAACACAAAAATTGACATTTAAATTCTGAATTCTGGGGCATGCCCAAGATGGCCAAATAGGAACAGCTCCAGCCTCCATCTCCCAGCATGAGTGACACAGAAGACGGGTGATTTCTCCCTTTTCAACTGAGGTACGGGGTTCATCTCACTGGAGCCTGTTGGATAGTTGGCACTGGTCTGCGGGTGCAGCCCAACCAGTGAGAGCTGAAGCAGGGCGAGGCATCGCCTCACCTGGGAAGCACAAGGGGGAAGGGAATTCCTTTTCCTACCCACAGGAAATTGAGACACACAACACCTGGAAAATCGGGAAACTCCCACCCTAATACTGCACTTTACCAACGATCTCAGCAAACGGCACACGAGGAGATTATATCCCATACCTGGCCCAGAGGGTCCCACGCCCATGGAGCCTCCCTCATTGCTAGCACAGCAGTCTGAGATCTAACTGCAAGGCCGCAGAGAGGCTGGGGGAGGGGTGTCCACCATTGCTGAGGCTTAAGTAGTTAAACAAAGCCACCAGGAAGCTCGAATTGGGTGGAGTCCACCACAGCTCAAGGAGGCCAGCCTGCCTCTGTAGACTCCTCCTCTGGGGACAGGGCATAGCTAAACAAAAAGCAGCAGAAACCTCAGCAGAGGTAAATGCCCCTGTCTGACAGCTTTGAAGACAGCAGTGGATCTCCCAGCACGGAGGTTGAGATCTGAGAACAGACAGACTGTCTGCTCAAGTGGGTCCCTGACTCCTGAGGAGCCTAACTGGGAAACATCCCCCACTAGGTGCAAACTGACAACTCACACCTCACATGGCAGGGTACACAGCAGGGGATGAAGATTCCAGAGCAAGAATCAGACAACAACACTCGCTGTTCAGCAACATTCTATCTTCTGCAACCTCCGCTGCTGATACCCAGGCAAACAGGGTCTGGAGTGGACCTCAAGCAAACTCCAACAGACCTACAGCTGAGGGTCCTGACTGTTAGAAGGAAAACTAACAAACAGAAAGGACACCCACACCAAAACTCCATCAGTATGTCACCATCACCAAAGACCAGAGGCAGATAAAACCACAAAGATGGGGAAAAAGCAGGGCAGAAAAGCTGGAAATTCAAAAAATAAGAGCGCATCTGCCCTCCAAAGGAACGTAGCTCATTGCCAGGAATGGAACAAAGTTGGACAGGGAATGACTTTGACAAGTTGCGAGAAGAAGGCTTCAGTCAATCAAACTTCTCAGAGCTAACGGAGGAACTACGTAATCAGTGCAAAGAAACTAAAAACCTTGAAAAAAGAATGGATGAATGGATAACTAGAATAATAAATGCGGAGAAGACCTTAAAAGAACTGATAGAGATGAAAACCATAACACAAGAACCATGTGACAAATGCACAAGCTTTAGTAACTGACTCGATCAACTGGAAGAAAGAGTATCAGCGATTGAAGATCAAATGAATGAAATGAAGCGAGAAGAGAATTGTAGAGAAAAAAGAGTAAAAAGAAAAGAACAAAGCCTCCAAGAAATATGGTATTATGTGAAAAGACAAAATCTACATCTGATTGGTGTGCCTGAAAGTGACAAGGAAAATGGAACCAAGTTGGAAAACACTCTGTAGAATATCATCCAGGAGAATTTCCCCAACCTAGTAAGGCAGGGCAACATTCAAATTCAGGAAATACAGAGAACGCCACAAAGATACTCCTCGAAAAGAGCAACTCCAAGACACGTAATTGTCAGATTCACCAAAGATGAAAGGAAGGAAAAAATGTTAAGGGCAGCCAGAGAGAAAGGTCAGGTTACACACAAAGGGAAGCCCATCAGACTCACAGCAGATCTCTCGGCAGAAACTCTACAAGCCAGAAGAGAGTGGGGGCCAATATTCAACATTCTTAAAGAAAAGAATGTTCAACCCAGAATTTCATATCCAGCCAAACTAAGTTTCATAAGTGAAAGAGAAATAAAATCCTTTACAGATAAGCAAATGCTTAGAGATTTTGTCACCTCCAGGCCTGCCCTACAAGAGATCCTGAAGGAAGCACTAAACGTGGAAAGGAACAACAGGTACAAGCCATTGCAAAAACATGTCAAAATGTAAAGTCCATTGATGCTAGGAAGAAACTGCATCAACTAGTGAGCAAAATAAAAAGCCAATATCATAATGACAGGATCAAGTTCACACATAACAATATTAACCTTAAATGTAAATGGACTAAATGCTCCAATGAAAAGACACAGACTGGCAAACTGGATAAAGAGTCAAGACCCATCAGTCTGCTGTATTCAGGAGACCCATCTCACATGCAGAGACATATATAGGCTCAAAATAAAGGGATGGAGGAAGATCTACCAAGCAAATGTAAAACAAAAAAAAGCAAGGGTTGCAATCCTAGTCTCTGATAAAACAGACTTTAAACCATCAAATATCAAAAGAGACAAAGAAGGCCATTACATAATGGAAAAGAGATCAATTCATCAGGAGGAGCTAACTATCCTAAATATATATGCACCCAATACAGGAGCACCCAGATTCATAAAGCAAGTCCTTAGAGACTTACAAAGAGACTTAGACTCCCATACAATAATAATGGGAGACTTTCACACTCCACGGTCAACATTAGACAGATCAACGAGACAGAAAGTTAACAAGGATATCCAGGAATTGAACTCAACTCTGCACCAAGCGGACCTAATAGATATCTACAGAACTCTCCACCACAAATCAACAGAATATACATTCTTCTCAGCACCACATCACACTTATTTCAAAATTGACCAGATAGTTGGAAGTAAAGCACTCCTCAGCAAATGTACAAGAACAGAAATTATAGCAAACTGTCTCTCAGACCACAGTGCAATCAAACTAGAACTCAGAACTAAGAAACTCAATCAAAACCACTCAACTACATGGAAACTGAACAACCTGCTCCTGAATGACTACTGGGTACATAACAAAATGAAGGCAGAAATAAAGATGTTCCTTGAAACCAGTGAGAACAAAGATACAACATACCAGAATCTCTGGGACACATTTAAAGCAGTGTGTAGAGGGAAATTTATAGCACAAAATGCTATAAATTATAAATATATAGATTCCTATATATTTAGGAACATAGATTCTCCTATAGAGAAAGCAGGAATAAAAATATATTCCTTCTTTCCCTATAAAAATATAGAGAAAGCAGGAAAGACCTAAAATTGACACTCTAACATCACATTTAAAGAACTAGAGAAGCAAGAGCAAACACATTCAAAAGCTAGCAGAAGGCAAGAAATAACTAAGATCAGAGCAGAACTGAAGGAGATAAAGACACAAAAAGCCCTCCAAAAAATCAATGAATCCAGGAGCTGGTTTTTTGAAAAGATCAACAAAATTGATAGACTGCTCGCAAGACTAAAAAGAAGAAAAGAGAGAAGAATCAAATAGGCGCAATAAAAAATGATAAAGGGGATATCACCACCGACCCCACAGAAATACAAACTACCATCAGAGAATACTATAAACACCTCTACGCAAATAAACTAGAAAATCTAGAAGAAATGGATAATTTCCTGGACACTTACACTCTTCCAAGACTAAACCAGGAAGAAGTTGAATCCCTGAATAGACCAAAGGCAGGTTCTAAAATTGAGGCAATAATTAATAGCCTACCAACCAAAAAAAGTCCAGGACCAGATGGATTCACAGCCGAATTCTACCAGAGGTACAAGGAGGAGTTGGTACCATTCCTTCTGAAACTATTCCAATCAATAGAAAAAGAGGGAATCCTCCCTAACTCATTTTATGAGGCCAACATTATCCTGATACCAAAGTCTGGCAGAGATACAACAAAAAAAGAGAATTTTAGGCCAATATCCCTGATGAACATCGATGCAAAAATCCTCAATAAAATACTGGCAAACTGAATCCAGCAGCACATCAAAAAGCTTATCCACCAAGATCAAGTGGTCGTCATCCCTGGGATGCAAGGCTGGTTCAACATTCGCAAATCAATAAACGTAATCCAGCATATAAACAGAACCAAGGACAAAAACCACATGATTATCCCAATAGATGCAGAAAAGGCCTTTAACAAAATTCAACAGCCCTTCATGCTAAAAACTCACAATAAATTCTGTATTGATGGAACATATCTCAAAATAATAAGAGCTATTTATGACAAACCCACAGCCTATATCATACTGAATGGGCAAGAACTGGAAGCATTCCCTTTGAAAACTGGCACAAGACAGGGATGCCCTCTCTCACCACTCTTATTCAACATAGTGTTGGAAGTTCTGGCTAGGGCAATCAGGCAAGAGAAAGAAATAAAGGTATTCTATTAGGAAAAGAAGAAGTCAAACTGTTCCTGTTTGCAGATGACATGATTGCATATTTTGAAAACCCCATTGTCTCAGCTCAAAATCTCCTTAAGCTGATAAGCAACTTCAGCAAAGTCTCAGGACACAAAATCAATGTGCAAAAAATCACAAGCATTCTTATACACCAATAACAGACAACCAGAGAGCCAAATCATGAATGAACTTCCATTCACAATTGCTTCCAAGAGAATAAAATACCTAGGAATCCAACTGACAAGGGATGTAAAGGACCTCTTCAAGGAGAACTACAAACCACTGCTCAGTGAAATCAAAGAGGACACAAACAAATGGAAGAACATATCATGCTTATGGATAGGAAGAATCAATATTGTGAAAATGGCCATACTGCCCAAGGTTATTTATAGATTCAATGCCATCCCCATCAAGCTACCAATGAGTTTCTTCACAGAATTGGAAAAACCTGCTTTAAAGTTCATATGAAACCAAAAAAGAGCCTGCATTGCCAAGACAATCCTAAGCCAAAAGAACAAAGCTGGAGGCATCACGCTACCTGACTTCAAACTATACTACAAGGCCACAGTAACCAAATCAGCATGGTACTGGTACCAAAACACAGATATAGACCAATGGAACAGAACAGAGCCCTCAGAAATAATACCACACATCTACAGCCATCTGATCTTTGACAAACCTGAGAGAAACAAGAAATGGGGAAAGGATTCCCTATTTAATAAATGGTGCTGGGAAAATTGGCTAGCCATAAGTAGAAAGCTGAAACTGGATCCTTTCTTTACTCCTTATACAAAAATTAATTCAAGATGGATTAGAGACTTAAATGTTAGACCTAAAACTATAAAAATCCGAGAAGAAAACCTAGGTAATACCATTCAGGAATAGGTATGGGCAAGGACTTCATGTCTAAAACACCAAAAGCAACGGCGACGAAAGCCAAAATTGACAAATGGGATCTAATTAAACTGAAGAGCTTCTGCAGAGCAAAAGAAACTACCATCAGAGTGAACAGGCAACCTACAGAATGGGAGAAAATTTTTGCCATCTACTCATCCGACAAAGGGCTAATATCCAGAACCTATAAAGAACTCAATCAAATTTACAAGAAAAAAACAACCCCATCAAAAAGTGGGCAAAGGATATCAACAGACACTTCTCAAAAGAAGACATTCACACAGCCAACAGACATATGAAAAAATGCTCATGAACACTCGCCATTGGAGAAATGTGAATCAAAACCACAATGAGATACCATCTCACACCAGTTAGAATGGCAATCATTAAAATATCAGGAAACAACAGGTGCTGGAGAGGATGTGGAGAAATAGGAACACTTTTACACTGCTGGTGGGACTGTAAACTAGTTCAACCATTGTGGAAAACAGTGTGGCGATTCCTCAAGGATCTAGAACTAGAGATACCATTTGACCCAGCCATCCTACTACTGGGGATATACCCAAAGGATTATAAATCATGCCGTTATAAAGACACATGCACACGGATGTTTATTGCGGCACTATTCAAAATAGCAAAGACTTGGAATCAACCCAAATGTCCATCAGTGACAGACTGGATTAAGAAAATGTGGCACATACACACCATGGAATAGTATGCAGCCATAAGGAAGGATGAGTTCATGTCCTTTGTAGGGACATGGATGAAGCTGGAAATCATCATTCTCAGCAAACTATCACAAGAACAGAAAACCAAATACCACATGTTCTCACTCATAGGTGGGAATTGAACAATGAGATCACTTGGACACAGGAAGGGGATCATCACACACCGGGTCCTATCATGGTGAGGGGGTAGAGGGGAGGGATAGCATTAGGAGATATACTTAATGGAAATGGGTGCAGCACACCAACATGGCAGCACACCAACATGGCACATGTATACATATGTAACAAACCTGCACGTTGTGCACATGTACCCTGGAACTTAAAGTATAATAATAAAAAAAAAGATTTTAACACGTGTGATATAACACAGAGCATTTTATTTTACTTAATAATATGTGTATTCACAGAAGGTATTGTAAGCTAAAGCAAAACCTTGTGCATTTACAAAAAAAAGATGATGGTCTTTTGGGTTATCCTGTTTTGTTTTTTTGAAAAAGAAAATTATTTTGAAATTATCTCCTGTTAGCAAAAATAAGCAATGAAGAAAGAGACATTATAAACGATATGGAAATGTAGATCTTATTTATCTTCAGTCTTTTTGATGAATGTGAGGGGAGTAAGCCCTTTTCTGAGCCGCATAGATGAATGAGCACTGGTAAGAAAATGTGAAGACCTAATTACAGCTCTTGGGACTTTTCTTAGTTCCTTTGATGAATAAAGGTAACACAACCCTCCATTAGGTTGTCCTTTTCTACCTAAAACACAGACGTTGAGAAGAGAAGGAATCACAGAGTTGAACGGAACTTGATCGTTTATTTTGTTCACTCTTACCCACTGATCAGTTCCTTCTGAGAAACATATTAAAATCACTTAAAAACTGTTTAAAAATAAATAAGTAAAAATAAATTCTGAATTCTCTGATTCCAAAGTAAGATTTTTTCATTGTATCATGATTTCTCATGAGTTTCTATATAAACTGTGAGTTAGTATTAACATTAGTTGATCAAAAGTACAAGCCATTGGTTTCTTTTAAATATACATTAGTCCTTAAACACTCTAAACTTGCTTAAACACCAGAAAGTAAACAGTAATCATCAAGACAGAACCCCTTTGCTAGGGGATTAAATCAATCATCTCCGCTGAGGCGTCTTCTCCCTGAGGTCTTGCTCTGTCACACAGGCTGGAGCGCAGTAGCACACTCTTAGCTCACTGCAGCCTTGACCTCCTGAGCTCAAGCCATCCTACCACCTTAGCCTCCCTAGTCATGGGGACTACAGGTGTGAACCATCACACCCTGCCAATTTTTGTAATTTTTTGTAGACATGGAGTTTCACTTGTTTCCCAGGCTTGCCTTGAACTCCTAGGCTCAAGCAACCCGCCCACCTCAGCCTCCCAAAGTACTGGGATGAGCCACCGCACCCAGCCTCATCTCCATTTTTTTAAGAAAAACCTTTGTCCAAGGAAGAGCCAACCTTGTATGAGGTAAATATGGGCCACCACCCACATATTTGGTAAGATTTAAAGGAAATTTCTACTTGCTCTCAAAATATAGATACCACTCCGTCTTAGCTCAGGTCTCTAGAAACAGATTCTGAGGGGAAGATTTGTAGGGAGTTTTAGGGAAGCATGTTCAGAAACAACACCTGTAAGGGAGTGAGGGAAGCAGGGCTGGGCAGAGAGAGGAGTCAAATCATGATGTGGTTGCAAGAGAGGCTTCAGCTGACCCTGCAGAGAGCTCAGGGAGCCCTTCTGAGTTGTCCCCAGTTGAGGTCGGGAGACTAGACCTTTATACCTCAGCACCCACCAATGACAGATGCAGGCAGGTCCCTGGGAGGGGTATGAACTTGGTGAAGGGAGTTCCAGAAGAGCATCACAACTTAGAGCCATAAACGGTTGACATTCTCAGCAACTGAGGAGTGAGTCTCTATAAAGAGGCTAAGGAAAGCAGGTCTGGGCAGTGTAGCATCACTACATAACCATATCTGGATTCACTTGCTTCTTCTTCTGTAAGTTCACCCCATTTGGAAACAGCTCCTCTGGGATTCAGCCTGGCTCTGAAACTTCAGGAGGAAAGTTTGTGGGATGAACTACATCCCTGCCGCCCCAGCTGCTCTCAAAGCCACAAGTGGTGCTCATTGTCTGTTTTCTCCTGCTCATTCTAGATTTGCATCTCCATCAGTTAGCACTCAGCTGGTGCAGGTGGCTCACATAGCAAGGTGACTGAGACTTTGTCCCTGGAAGGTCTTAGCCCCTAGTCATCATGCCTTCCTCAAGCTCTGTGCTTATCTGTTTATATCAAACTGGGCAAGTGTTTGCCAAGAGATGCCCCAGGGGTCACCTGGGTGACAAATCATTTACCCTGTCCCCATCATAAAACAGCAGTTCTGCCTCCTCCTGAAATCACAGTCAATTATCCCTGCAAGGTAATAAATCTTTTATTTGCCCACTGGTTTCTTGACATGAAGAGCTCAACGTAGGTAGGCAGCAACCTTAGACTAGAGCTTAATAAAACTCTCTCTACATCCTTTTCTGGAAGCATTCCCTTTCTGAGAACCAAGACCTCTGGACTTCTAAAGTAAGAAGACAGCCAGCATAAACTCTCAAAAAGGGTCACTAAGAGTGTCCATAAATAGGACCACTTCTACTCTACCCATTGTTTCTCAAACCTTTGTAATATTTCTAAGAGTTGTTTATTTAGAGTGTAAGTTGCATCCTCCTAGTGATGCTGCAGCTGCATCTTTTGAAAGCTGTTACATCATTCTATCAAGCTGGAAGCTTCTGGGTGAACAGAGAATTCCATGATCATGTGTCCACTGCCTCACCACCTTTGCTACAGTAATGTGAGCCCCTCATCTTGAGTAATATTGTCGGAATCCTTTGTCAATGGAGCATACAGGGTAAACCCTTAGATGCTAATGCTGGATGAGGAACTGCATGCAGGACAGGTAAACCCATACCCAGAATATACATTGATTCAGTCAAGACAAATCACTGTTCTTCTATGGTGGAAAGATTCCAATATAATCAATTTCCCACCAACGGCTGGTTGCCCTCCTCAAGAGATGATGCTATTGCCAAGGGTTCAAGATCCATCTCTGTTGCAAGAAGTTTAAACACTCACCAGCAGTACAGTTAGATAAGCCTTGGTGGAGAAAGCCCATGCTGGCTGACATCAACTAGCCATGAATTCTCTCTCTTTGCCTGTTCAGTGCCTCTTCTATGCTGGATGCTCACTAGTAGGGTAAATATGGCTTACAAAGATCACCCTGTGTGCCCACTCTAACAGGTCCATCCACAGGCCTTTGTGTCCCCAATTTTTCAGTCTTTCTCATTCTGGCCCCCTGACCTACCAGCCAAACATTCACCACCACCTAAGAAAATATATATATACAATGGTCTCTTTGGATCAGTTGACAGAGGAGAGAAAGTCTAAGTTTCTTCACAGATAGGTCGGCTTAGTATGTGGGTACCAGCCAAAAATGAATGAATGCTAAACGTTAATTCCATTCAGGGGTTGCCCTGAAAATAGAAGCAATGGGAAATCTTTTCAGGGGCAACGATTTGGGTGTGGGCACCTGATCATCCATTTTGTTTGGAAATATACTTGGCCTTGAGTTTGGAGGCCTCAGGAGAAGACAGTATAAATATATATATATATATATATACACACACACACTTATGAAGGGCCAAGTGTATTTCCAAACAAAGTGGATGATCAGGTGCCCACACCCAAATCATTGCACCTGAAAAGATTTCCCATTGCTTCTATTTTCAGGGCAACCCCTGAATGGAATGAAAGTGCAGCATTCGTTCATTTTTAGCTGGCACCCACATACTAAGCCAACCTATCTGTGAAAGAAACTTAGCCTTTCTCTCCTCTGTCAACTGATACAAAGAGACCTTTTAAGTTACCATATGTAAGGGCTCAGGGAAAGGCATTGGTGCAATAAAGATGGATGACCCTAGGCCACTGGCTCATGCAGCTTACTTGAGCCCTGTGGCTCTGCTCATCCCCAGACCTGGATGTGCCACTTTTATCTCATAAAGCATTGCTGCTGAGCCTGCCCAGACTCATAACTTGATAGATTTGACAGAGCCCAGCTCTTAATGAGCAGCTCTGGCTACAGGATCATTTGATGTCTCATGTTCAGACATCCCATTTTTACCAGGGCCCCACAGCATGCCAGACTTGTTTTTCGAATGCTACATACTACTCTGCTACAGATGGCATGGGCTTATTCCAGAATGCTTGGTATCTTTGTTTTGTTTCTCCTGTTGGGGCTTGTCAAAAACTCTACACAGCACTTTCTCCCACCACAGTAACCTACAGTCTGTCGAAATTTATGGCTGAAGCAACAGGGCTGTTTGCACTGCAGGTTGGACCTGTTGCAGAGCCTTTTCCTATTCTGAACCCATTCAGAGCTTGTAACTCTCCATGTCAGCCAGTAAAATAGGTCAGGTTGGCATTTCCAACTATGGAAAATGCTGCCTCCAGAATCCAAAGAGACCCAACAAGTGTTAGTGGTGGGAGACATGAGATGAAATAATTTGCCTTTTACTTTCCATGGAATGTCCCAGCATGTACCAGACCACTAGATACTGAACATTTCTGTTGTGACAGATCTATGAATCTCTATAGAGTTTTATCTTCCACCCTCTGAAGCATGTGTCTTACCAAAGCCTCCAATATACTTGCTTCTTTTTGCTTATCTGGTGTAACATGTTTTCTTCAATATAGTAAACTAATATGGTGATTTTTAAAATGTTTAGATGATCTAGGTCCCTTCAGATTATGTTATCTCAGAAGACATCTTCTAAATATATACTGTCATCTCCACCACAACCACCATGTGATATGGTTTGGCTGTGTCCCCACCCAAATCTCATCTTGAATTCCCATGTGTTGTGGGAGGGACCTGGTGGGAGGTAACTGAATAATGAGAGCAAGTCTTCCCCATGCTGTTCTCATGATAGTGAATAAATCTCATGAGATCTGACGGTTTTAAAAAGAGGAGTCCCCCTGCACATACTCATTCTCTCTTTGCCTGCTGCCATCCATGTAAGATGGGACTTGCTTCTCCTTGCCTTCTGCCATGATTGTGAGGCTTGAAACTGTAAGTCCAATTAAACTTTTTTCTTTTGTAAATTGCACAGTCGCAGGTATACCTTTATCAGCACCATGAAAACAGGCTAATAGTAAATTGGTACCAGTAGAGTGGGGTTGCTGAGCAGATACTCAAAAATGTGAAAGTGACTTTGAAACAGGATAACAGGGAGAGGTTGGAACAGTTTGGAGGGCTCAGGAGAAGACAGGAAAATGTGGGAAAGTTTGGAACTTCCTAGATACTTGTTGAATGGCTTTGCCCAAAATGCTGATAGTGATATGGACAATAAGGTCCAGACTGAGGTGGTCTCAGATGTTGCTGAGGAACTTGTTGGGAACTGGAGCAAAGGTGACTCTTGTTATGTTTTAGCAAAGAGATTGTGGGATTTTGCCCCTTCCCTAGAGATCTGTGGAACTTTGAACTTGAGAGAGATGATTTAGGGTATCTGGCAGAAGAAATTTCTAAATAGAAAAGCATTCAAGAGGTGACTTGGGTGCTGTTAAAAAGCCTTCAATTTAAAAGGGAAACAGAGCACAAAAGTTTGAAAAATGTGCAACCTGACAACGTGATAGAAAATCTCATTTTCTGAGGAGAAATTCAAGCCAGCTGCAGAAATTTGCATAAGTAACGAAGAGCCCATTGTTAATCCGCAAGACAATGGGAAAAATGTCTCCAGAGCATGTCAGAGGTCTTCACAGCAGCCCCTCTCATCACAGGCCTGGAGGCCTAGGGGGAAAATACAGTTTTGTGGTCCTGGCCCAGGGTCCCCGTACTGTGTGCAGCCTAGGGACTTGGTGCCCTGTGTGCTAGCTGCCCCAGCCATGGCTGAAAGGGGTCAACAGAGAGCTCAAACTATGGCTTCAGAGGGCGTAAGCCCCAAGCCTTGGCAGCTCCTATGTGGTGTTGAGCCTGTGACTGCACAGAAGTCGAAAATGAGGTTTGAGAACCTCCATCTAGATTTCAGAAGATGTGTGGAAACATCTGGATGTCCAGGCAGAAGTTTGCTGCAGGAGCAGGACTCTCATGGAGAATCTCTGCTAGGGCAGTGCAGAAGGGAAATGTGGGGTCAGAGCCCCCAACACAGAGTCCCTACCGGGGCACTACTTAGTGGAGCTGTGAGAAGAGGGCCACCCTCCTCCAGACCCCAGAATGATAGATCCACTGATAGCATGCACCATGTGCCTGGCAAACCCTCAGACACTCAACACCAGCCAGTGAAAGCAGCCAGGAGGGAGGCTGTAGCCTGCAGAGCTACTGGGGCAGAGCTGCTCTAGACCATGGGAACCCACCTTTTGCATCAGCATGACCTGGATGTGAGACATGAAATCAAAGATCATTTTGGAGCTTTAAGATTTGACTACTCCACTGGATTTCGGACTTGCATGGAGCCTGTAGCCCCTTTGTTTTGGCCAATTTCTCCCATTTGGAATGGCAGTATTTACCCAATGCCTGTGTCCCCATTGTATGTAGGAAGTAACTAACCATATTTTGATTTTACAGGATTGTAAGTGGAAGAAACTTATCTTGTCTCAGGTAAGACTTTGGACTGTGGACTTTTGAGTTAATGCTGAAATGAGTTAAGACTTTGGGGGACTATTGGGGAGGGCTGATTGGATTTGAAATGTGAGGACATGAAATTTGGGAGGGGCTAGGGGTGGAACGATATGGTTTGCCTGTGTCCCAACCCAAATCTCATCTCAAATTCCCACATGTTGTGGGAGGGACCTGGTGGGAGGTAATTGAATCATGGAGGGTAAGTCTTTCCTGTACTGTTCTCATGATAGTGAATAAGTCTCATAAGATCTGATGGTTTTAAAAAGAGGAGTTCTCCTGCACAAGCTCATTCTCTCTTTGCCTGCTGCCATCCATGTAAGACATGACTTGCTCCTCCTTGCCTTCTGCCATAATTGTGAGGCTTCCCCAGCCACTGAAACCGTAAGTCAAATTAAACCTCTTTCTTTTGTAAATTGCCCAGTCTTGGGTATGTCTTTATCAACAGTGTGAAAAAGGACTAATATAGCATGTGAATGAGAGCTATTTCGAGTCTCCTTAATAGGCATGGAGAAGAGAACATTTGCCAGAGGGATAGTTACATAATATGTCCCTGAAGCTATGCAAATGTATAGGACCCAGCAGAGCAGCTGCAATCAAGGGAACTGCTGGACTGAATTTGGAGTTTGCTGTCTTTTGCCAAGATTCATCTGGTTTCAGCAGAGGCCAGATAGGTGATCTAAGAAATGAGAACCAACATCCCTGTCTCCTTGAAGTCTGCAGTGGTAGCACCAGTCTCTACCACTTCCTTTAGGATATGGTATTGTTTTCTATTATCATGTTTGGAAGAGGTAAAAAATTTCAGAGTCCCTTTTGGTCCTTACTATAATAGATCTTTCCTCCATAGTCCAAGAAAGGAATATGAATTTCTACCAATGGCCAAGTATGTCCACTCCAATTACACATTCAGAGGACCAAGCAAATGACCATTAGGTGAGTTCCTAGGCCCACTGTGAGCTGAACTATGTCAGGACCAACCTATTATCTGTCCCCAACATGTGGCCACTCTAACAGGGAATCTTAATGATATTTCTGTTCTTGTATCAATGCGAACTTTAACCCTGTGTCTAAGAGTTCTCGAAATGTCCAGATAGTTCCCTTTTCCTAGTATACAATGACCCAGGCAAACAGCTGTAGGTTTCTTTGGTGAGTAACAGATATATCATCATCATATACACTTTCCTCCTGGAGACCTGACTTCTCCTTCATTCAGTGAGTTCAGGGACTCAGAATTGGCTCACATCTATAAATGGCAAGCATTTGTGACACTTTATTTTTCAGGCTGCCTTCAGCCTCCTGATTATCCATCCTTGATTTATTTTGATTTGTTTAGATTAAACCAACGCCTTATTGGCTGCCCACCTCTCTTGTCCCTAGGGACACCACGTTCTATTAATCATCTCTATAGCACTCTGTGGGTTGTGCCCCCTGGCTGCCATTCCAACCCTGCCACTCATTACATTAATTCCACCCACTTTGCTTCTGATTAAGTTTCACCACTCAGACTATTATTTCAGGATCTGATCATCCTCATTGCAGTCAGGGAGCTCAGTTCTGTAACCGCATTTTCTACTGTCAGTCCTGGCAGCAAAGCACAGCCACCACTGGGCTCAGGGCTGCTGGTTGCCCTCTCCCCACTGCAGTTTATATTGCTTTGGAAAGTGGAGTGTCCTACAGGCCCTCCTAAAGACACAGTCAGGTTTTCTCCTTCAACAGTATATCCACTCTAACATGCCCACTTTTTCTGAGGTTTTTTATTATTTCTTCTATTGTCTGCCACAGCATTGCTGGCATTTCCACTTCCCATTGCTTTCTCTAAGCTTCCACAAGTCATCCCAGCAGCTTGATAGTACAGTCTCCCAGGGTTGTTTTCTATATCATGGGAGAGTTAAATCCTATGTCACTGGAGAGGGCTCTCATTTAGATGAATTCTCCTTATCCAACTTTATGTTTTATCACTCTTTGATTCTGTACCCTCAGGATCCAAACTCACATATGTATCCTGGCTCTGGAGGTATGTAATGGTTAAGTCCTGCAGCTCCTCTGGCAGAGTCCCTATTTTTTTCTTAGCAGACTCAGCACCCCATGGGCCAAGTTATGTTGCAGTTTGACAACATTTATTAGTCCAGCAGCCAAGAGGAGCAGTGGGGTTTCAACTCGAAGCCAGCACCTGGTATTGGTCAGGTAGAGGCCTCCGCATTGCCTTCAAGCAAGGGGGGAATACCAGTCATTAATAGGAAGGAGAGAGCCAGAGAGTGCAGGGAGATGAGCAGATTTAAGCTTCTTGTGGGTGCTGGCCCAGATGTCACGATCCCAAGTCTCAGAGGTTCTCTCAATCCAAACCAGCCTGTGCTTCAGGCTTTAGCACAGAAAATTTGATCAGGCTTAGAATTTAACCTTCTATGAAGTTCTAATACCCCAGGCCTGATCCTCTGCACTACGTGCTCTCCAGCTACAGAAGACTTAAGAGTCTCTTTCTGTGCTGCCAAGAAGGCCTTCTCATTCTCACACTTCTCCCTAAATTAGTGATTAATCACTTTCAGCTTTTCATTTTTCATTGTCTTTCTCCAATGCATTGATAGTATCAGCCATCTGATTCTACAGTACTTATATTCACTACTTCCCCTGTACCTGCCAAATACCTGATAAATTGCACTAGTTGATGTATACCCTTCCACTGATGTCTTATTCCAGTTTTAAACATTCTACTTACTGCAGACCAGGGAGTGACCTAGCATTGTTCGTAGGTTCCTCCTTGCCAGCAAGCTAGTGGGTGATCTAGCTCCAAAACCTCATTTGAGAGACTGCATCCTAGGAACACTTCTATCACCAACTGTGTTAGGTCAGAGGTTTTCATGCAGGTGTGTTGAGAGTGGGTTTGGTGGATCACCACCACAACTTCATAAGGAATGGGGGAATCCACTTGGGCAGAGAGAGAAGTTGAACTGCAATGCACCCATGACAGAAACCTTAAACAAACTCACAAGGAACTCTGCAACTGCAAAGGGGGCACCTTTCAGAGATTCCCCAAGTGCAGCAAGGGGTGCTGGTCTTTATAGCCTTTGTACTCCTGTTTCACTAGTCATCGAATGTGCTTGGCCCCCAGGAAAAGGACACAAACTTCGACAAGGCGGCCCTTGTGGTTCTTGGAGAGGGATGCAGCCATAAGCCATCAGCAGCCAACACTGAGCAGCTGGGGAATGAATTCCTCCATGCGGAATGGGGGAACCAGGGCAATGCACCGCCACGTCTACCACACCTTCCTTTGCAGTAAAACATTGAAAAGTATTCTTCAAATGCAAAGGATTATGAAACAAGACATTTGATGACTGATAATCATTAACACCCTAAATCACAGTGGTTTAGGGTATTAAATTCAGGAAAGAATAAGGACTTAAGAGAGACACCTGGCAAATTTCCATGAAAAGAGAGATAAGAAACATTATGGGCCTGCAGCAAGGTCTTTATTTACAGTATCCCAGCATGGAGAGCTGCTTAGCCAAGGGATGGGTATGAAGAGCCCAGAGATCCCAGAAAGAAAAGGGTAAGGAGGAATAAGAGAAAGAGATAAACAAAAAATGAGGCAGGCAAGCTGTCCAACATGGCAAGCTTTGTAACAAGCTTTAAGTCTTTTCTTATATATTACATATCCTCAGTTATAGCCAAAAAAAAAAAAAAAACTAAAAATTAGTATCCATGAATTTATTTCTCTTCTTGAGGGGGTTCAGAAAAGAAAGGAAAAGAAAAGTTTATTCTGCAGACAAATGTCTTTATATGACTTACTCCCTGATGTACTGGGGCCAGACTTACTCCAGATAAACACTTCTTCATTTTTATGTGCTTCCATCATTCTTTGTATGTCAGTATATCTTACTGGAACCCAGTAAGTTCCAGCTCTAGCAATGCAGGGACACAGGGGCTGCCCTGAAGGTCTTACCACCTAGGAGGAAAGATGCCATGTGAACAAATAAATGACAGCAGGTGAGGTGAGGGCAGCACTGGGTGAGCACACAGCCATGGGAGCAGAGTAGTAGTGGGGACTTCTGTGCAAGGTGATGGAGGGAGAGCCCTGAGCCACCGTGGGTATGGTAACTGAACCAACCAAGTTTGCTGGATAAATTTGCCACTTTCTGTTTTTCTTTCCACTCTGCTGCATTGAGTCACTTCAAGAACAGTGCTACACTTTGCTTCAAATATATCTTCTGAATATTTATTTCTAATATGGGAACATGAACTCCTGAAGAGTATAATAAACCTTGCCAAATACAAGTGCTCTTTTCATAAAATCCTAATATAAATAGCTTACCTCTATTTATATATTTTCAATGACAATAATAATTTTTATTTAGTTCAACTCAGATCTCAAGTAACCCAAGTTGGGAAAATAAAGAAGAGAGAAAACCCTGGAACTGTGAAATGAAAATTAAAGAAGATAAAATGGATGGCAGTACTAAATTAGAAATGTGTGTATTACAGCTTTGGAGAAATCTGAAGCAATTAAACCTAAACCATATAGCTTCACTGCTGCCCATTTTAGACTGGCAGGAGCTAAAATACATATTAGAGTCTAACAGAGCCAGGTTCAAGTGTTCTACCATTTTCAAACACTTTGGAATGAAACTTGAGAAAAGCTCTATGGAAATTTGCAAATATATGTTATTCAAAGGGCAAGGTTTCTGTGTCAGCTAGGAAGCCCATCACCTGCAAGTAACAGAAAATCGGACCACAATGATTTCAACAAATAGGTGTCTCTTTTTCCCTTAGCACATAGATGTAAGATAACTGCTGTAGCCCCTGGCATCATGTTCTTATTCCGAGCAGAAGAGAGAAGGGCTGTACTAGCCAACCAATTCCTTTTGGTCAGAAAAGCAAACAATTCCCAAGAAGTGCCCAAGACAGAACTCTACATTCGTTCAGGTGTCAGAATTAGGCCCCGCAGCCATCCACAACTACAAAGAAGTCTCAGGTGAAGAAAAATTGGTCGCCCAGTCTCTATATTGAGAGGTACTAAAGGAGAATAGGAAAGACAGTGGGTTGGAAAAAGCCAATTAAGGATATTAGCCACAAATTTTATGGATTGTGTTCAGCCATGTAACATTACGGTAAAATTTTGAGAAACACCTACTTAACCATAGGCAACTAAGCTGTTTAAATAAAGGTTATAAAATGTTTTTCATTTCAAATATTCAAGCTATTGAATATCTCTGGGAACGCAATGGGATCTCAGAGTATGAAAGTTTGTAGGAGGGACCAGACATATGTGTATTGTGTATATATATATTTTTCTGCATATTGTGATATTTGGACATCTTTAAAAATCCTTTCCAGCTGGGGCGAGACTGCCCTCCTGGAGCTAGCCAATTATTAACAACAACAAAGAGCCCAACAAAGAATGTACCTTTGCTCAGCAAACTAATCAACCAGAGCCAGATCTCTTCTGTCTATCTGGCTTATGCACCCCTTGAGGCAATACTGCTCTACCTTAATCATCCCAAAGCTATGAGGGGCCACCCATATAGCTTAGAGCCCACTGCAAGTATTCAAGCTAGTCAGTCCCAAACTGTTCACCCTGCCGTGCCTTACTTTCCCCACAGTAACCCCATGGAAGGCTCTGTCCTAATGCTTTCTCCTGGCTCCTGTCTTCTACCTCCTGAACACTCTTGTGTCTTTCTCATGTGTCCCTGACTGGAATGCCATGCCTCCTGTCTTTAGGACCCATGAGTATGATAGACTTGGTTTTCCTGAGCTTCTCCTCTGTCTCCCCTTGTGACCACACCTGACTGACCATCTCATAACAGAATACAAACCAATAAAGAGAAGAATTACCAACTCTGGGGATATATACAGTATGCATTATAAAAATTAAGTAGCTTAATGATAAAATTGCTAGAGAGAGACCCTAAAACATTTCTAGAGAAACAGGGAAAGCAAATGGAATTAATTGTACATTATCAAGTAATGCTACTTTGTACAATACTTTCTGGTCATAAGACTTTACCCTAACGGAACTGAAGCCCATAGATATTAAGTTTAAGCCTTAAAAGGTAAACTTATTACTGTGCTGCAGTTTGAATTCAGTTGCAAATACAGTATTTTAATTATAAGAAGAATGACTGGCTTTCAGCAGTATGCATTGTAAGAATTGATGAGCTTGCACATGCCTTGATGGAACCAATGCCTGGCTGCTGCTCTTGGTGAGAGTCATCAACCACAGGCACGTAGCCCCAAGAAAGTGAAACTCCTCCCGCAATGCCTGAGAAAGCTCTCCCAGAATGCTTTCTGAGACAGCCTGAATAATAAGACACACACTTGGACCTATGTAGTTGTAGTCACACCTGCTAGAATCTGCAGCCAGAACTACTGTTCTCTGACTGCATGGGTCTGACTGACCCATGGCAACGCAGGGACTCATGGAAGCCTAGACAATGTCAATCCATTTCTGTCTAGATTTATGAAAGCTTTTAACCCTTGACTTTGCCTGAACCAGGGGCCCTCATTTAATATTGCCCCCAAGCAATGTTAAAGCTTTCTTTTGTTTTCTCAGCAATATTCCCACTTGTTTAGAGCACTGCTTCCCATAGTCTCTGTGGATAAGGACTGATTATTTGTTTTGAGTCTACCTTGGACTGATACGTGGCCCTACTAAACATAAATAGACAGACACCACATGAACTCAACAACATCCATGGTGGTGCATATCCTATTTAACGAGACAAGTCCACCGGTCATGTACATGGATGTCAGCAACATCACATCATTGCGAAAGTTTCTAAACACTCAATTTCTGTATGCATCTCATGTGAACAAACAGGTCACATAACGGCCCACGGATATGCTTTGAGTAGCACTGGTTTACAGAAAAGGAACCCACTCATAGTTTCTCTTTGGAACTGTCATTTGGTCTTTAACCAGAAAACAATAATGAGATTATTGGCATTCCCTTAATTTTGTGCATTGGATCCATTTTTTGTTTTATGAACACTAAAATATCTCTGAAGCTTTCCTCTTAAGAGCAGCCTCTTATTGGTTTCAAACAAAGATACAACATACCAGAATCTCTGGGACACATTTAAAGCAGTGTGTAGAGGGAAATTTATAGCACTAAATGCCCACAAGAGAAAGCAGGAAAGATCTAAAATTGACACTCTAACATCACAATAAAAGAACTAGAGAAGCAAGAGCAAACACATTCAAAAGCTAGCAGAAGGCAAGAAATAACTAAGATCAGAGCAGAACTGAAGGAGATAGAAACACAAAAAACCCTCCAAAAAAATCAATGAATCCAGGAGTTGGTTTTTTGAAAAGATCAACAAAATTGACAGACCGCTAGTAAGATTAATAAAGAAGAAAAGAGAGAAGAATCAAATAGATGTAATAAAAAAATGATAAAGGGGATATCACCACCGACCCCACAGAAATACAAACTACCATCAGAGAATACTATAAACACCTCTATGCAAATAAACTAGAAAATCTAGAAGAAATTGATAATTTCCTGGACACTTACACTCTTCCAAGACTAAACCAGGAAGAAGTTGATTCCCTGAATAGACCAATAGCAGGATCTGAAATTGAGGCAATAATTAATAGCCTACCAACCAAAAAAAGTCCAGGACCAGATGGATTCACAGCTGAATTCTACCAGAGGTACAAGGAGGAGCTGGTACCATCCCTTCTGAAACTATTCCAATCAAGAGAAAAAGAGGGAATCCCCCTAACTCATTTTATGAGGCCAACATCATCCTGATACCAAAGCCTGGCAGAGATACAACAAAAAAAGAGAATTTTAGACCAATATCCCTGATGAACATCGATGCAAAAATCCTCAATAAAATACTGGCAAACTGGATTCAGCAGCACATCAAAAAGCTTATCCACTATGATCAAGTGGGCTTCATCCCTGGGATGCAAGGCTGGTTCAACATTCGCAAATCAATAAACATAATCCAGCATATAAACAGAACCAAAGACAAGAACCACATGATTATCTCAACAGATGCAGAAAAGGCTTTTGACAAAATTCAACAGCCCTTCATGCTAAAAACGCTCAATAAATTCGGTATTGATGGAACGTACCTCAAAATCATAAGAGCTATTTATGACAAACCCACAGCCTATATCATACTGAATGAGCAAAAACTGGAAAAATTCCCTTTGAAAACTGGCACAAGACAGGGATGCCCTCTCTCACCACTCCTATTCAACATAGTGTTGGAAGTTCTGGCTAGGGCAATCAGGCAAGAGAAAGAAATCAAGGGTATTCAGTTAGGAAAAGAAGAAGTCAAACTGTCCCTCTTTGCAGATGACATGATTGTATATTCAGAAAACCCCATTGTCTCAGCCCAAAATCTCCTTAAGCTGATAAGCA
>NW_020257640.1:5370258-5382750 GCF_003255815.1 Theropithecus gelada | reverse complement strand
GTCCTTTGTAGGGACATGGATGCAGCTGGAAACCATCATTCTTAGCAAACTATCACAAGAACAGAAAACCAAACACCGCATGTTCTCACTCATAGGTGGGAACTGAACAATGAGATCACTTGGACTCGGGAAGGGGAACATCACACACCGGGGCCTATCATGGGGAGGGGGGAGGGGGGAGGGATTGCATTGGGAGTTATACCTGATGTAAATGACGAGTTGATGGGTGCTGACGAGTTGATGGGTGCAGCACACCAACATGGCACAAGTATACATATGTAACAAACCTGCACGTTATGCACATGTACCCTAGAACTTAAAGTATAATAATAATAAAAAAAAGCATGAAAAAAACCCCAAAAAAAAAAAAAAGAAACATGCTAACAGAATGGATGTGAAATGTTCTTACCACAAAATGATAACTATATGAAGAAATGCATCTGCTATCAGCTAGATTTGGCCATTCCACAATGTATGTATACTTCAAAACTTCATGCTCTACATGATAAATACACATATTTTATATGTCAATTAAAGAATACATAAATTTGAAAAATAAAAAAAAATAAATAAAAAAAGATCAGCCTCTTAAACCTTTTAAGTTCTTCATCTTTTAATTTTCTTACAATCAAATATAACCCCTCAGAGTAGTGAAAGAATCTCCTAACTCTATCTATACAGAAAGTATTCCAGAATTACGATTAACCACCAATCAAGCTCTCTATTAGTTAGTAGCTTCCAAAGAGGAAACTTGTTGATACAAACCAAAGGCTGATTGAGTATTATAGGTGTACGGATCAATTCATGCAGCTGTAAAAAAGCATTCTGATGCAGGTTCTGTAGATAATTTGCAATTGGAAATCCATTAGTAGCATAAATGGAGATGAATAATGTTAAAATGCGCGGACCAGGTGTGTCAAAATAAGGATGTGAAATGCATCCATAAAGTGAGGAAAAATACTTGCTATAAAGCAGTCGGATCTTTTTCTTCCCTCTACTAAAAGAAATTGAAGATAATTTAGATTGTCCTGAGACAAATCTGTTAACAGGGATACTAAAAAGATGAACGAAAGTAGAGAAAGAAGTATATGGTGCTAACAACAGGAGCTTAAAAAAAGGAGTGTGAATGTTCTGGCTACAAACAAGCATCCCATACATTTCAGAGGCAGTTTCAACCAGAACTCAAGAATAAGTACAAAGTGAAATGCTGATGTTGAAAAACCATGCTAAGCCAAAGGAATGGACGAGAATAATAGTCTCCCATTACCAGAATTAAAATTTGTCCAGAAAGATGTTGAGTTAAAATTTGTTTTCCTTCCAAAGAATGTCATATAATTAGAATGAGGGTATGTTTGCCATATCTGTACCCATGATTGTTCTCTGGTGATCCCAACGAGGAAGAAAGATGCTGGGTAGAACTGCAATATTGTGCATTAGGGAAGTGACATTCATACTGCTATCTTCATTTCAATTTATTCTGTGACACTCACCGTTCTGGTAATCTGATTTTCACATCATAATATGAATATTCAAAATACTACTTTACATATCACATATGGTTTGGATTTGAGTGATTTCTTCCCAAGCTGGAGGGGTTTCTCTCAAGCAAATCTATGTATTTTCTTTTAAACATTTTTACTGTTTAAAATGTTTAGAAAGAACTTTTAAGTATCCCAAGGAAAAGTCTCAAATAGATATGAACATTTTTTCCCTCTCTCAGATTTTTGAAATAGTCAGTCTAATTTTTTCCAAACTTTGAAAATTAATTCACTTAAACTCCAAATTCACTAGGAGAAAAATAAAACACAGATGTTAAAATTAGGATTTAAAGACTAAAATATCACACACCAAAAAAAGTAAAGATGACAAATAAACATTACTATTAAGCCTATGGGTAGTATATAATGTGCTATTAAAATAATGCTACAATTCAGTTAATTAACTAAAATGCTCAGAGCATGAGAGATTTTAGTTAATTTTCTAGATAATTGAAGCATTTCCTAAAAATCTCTGCTTTTGTCCATCTCTTAAAGTACGTTGAAATCATAATTGAATATCAACTCAAATTGTACAGAAATATAGATTTAGAAAAAGATTTGAATTGACCGTGAGAAATATATCAGGTATTTTTCCATATTCCCTATGTATGTTTAAATATATCTACATTACACCCTATTGAATTGTAACAGGAAGCTTGAAGTTGGGGGGAACCTGCAACTTAGTCCTTGCAAACTGCTGGATATTCTGAAAGGTGCTTTCATACATCAACTCATTTATTATCCCAGATGGCCGTCAAGAGAAATTATCCCCATTTTATATATGAGAAAATCAGAGGCCACACAGGTTAATAAATCTTCCAAAAATTACACAGTCAGCAATTGGCAAAACGGAGATTCTAACTCAGATTTGTCTCATTCCAAACTCATGCTCTTTCCATAAAACCACAGTGACCTAGGATCTAAGCTTAGTTCCACTATAACTGGGCTGTAAAACTTGGGACATATTTTACCTCTACTGGCTCAGTTCCTGAATCTATCAAATTAGAGTTTTGATATCAGTAGCAGAAACTGCTAGTTGCCCTCCCGATATTTACAATCTTGTTTCTTTTTTTCATTGTAAAGGATCCTCAATTCTCAGCTAGGCACATGGTATAAAGGCCATGTTCCCTTGCAGACAGACGTGACCATGTGGCTAGGGCACATAACTAATGGAATGTCAGCAGAGGTGATGAGTAGAATTTCTAGCCATATTCTAAAAAAATCTAGCCATGCCCACTGGCACCTTTACTCCTTCTTGAGTGCTGGAATGCAGAGGAGGTAGTAACAGCACCAGGCCACACTAACATGCACAATATCCTGGAGTTGGTGGGAAGGAAAGAAGGACGGCCTGGGTCCCTGAAAGCAAAGAACGCTAAAGCTGTCTGTGCTGCTTGCCTACCTTGGGAATAACATGTGAGAGAGAAACAAATCTGTCTTGGGCACGCTATTGTTTTGGCTCTCTATCACATGTGAATCTAATCCTAACCAGCACTAGCCTCTCCCAACACTAGATCCTATAATTCCACATGTTTGAGAGCAGACTTTTTATGAGTAGAAAGTGTGGCATGTTTGACAATTAGAAAAATCAATTAAATAGAGAATAATTATTTTTGTTGGGAGTGGAGAAGTCATTTCATTCTTCCCCTGAACATGGCAAATAGAAATAAAACCTTATGGACTGCTTTTGTTTAATCAAAATTTTACTCTACTCAGTTTATATGATTTTCTGTAAAGTCAGAATGACTGATTTTCTCTTGTCTATAAAGGGTGTAAGGGGTGCTTTTTGAAAGTATCAAGTGATGTAATTACTGAAAGCTTTCTTGCAGGTCATTTATTACAAGGCTCAGAAAGGGGGAGGATTTTAGTTAAGATCCTATAACCTATTAGAGGCAGAATGAAAATGAAAATGCAAGTCATTTATTTTCACCTGTATCTGGTTTTTTATTCCAAATATTTCATATCTAAATATAAAAACAACTCTGTTCTAGCTATTCCATGTATGTGAATTTAAGACACACACACACACACACACACACATATACACCATGAGGAAATAAAATGCTCCATAACCAAAGTCATGGACTTAAGGATCTAACTGGAAAGCAAAGAAAATCAATCTTCCATAATAGAGAAGCTGAGAAAATAGGAAGACTAGAACATTCTATTCTCTGGTCAGGGGAGGGTGGCTAAATTACAAAAGCAGCATTTGATTTGACCAGCATGAGATTTGGAATGGTTGTGTGATGGCAATTGAGTTCTCCAAGACAGAAAAAATTGAGTTGGAAATCATGCCAAGAAGAAATGATTGTCTTCCTTCTGTTGGCAGAAACAACTCCAGGAGGTAATGAATTTCTCACAAAGTGTAACTTGAACCAAACCATCAGTCAAGGTAAATACAGAGTAGAAACCCAACTCAACAGCTCTATTGAAACAGATGGGTTCTGCTACCCTGTTTGACTGAAAGCTACAGCTCCCAGACTTGGGGAAGCATTCTGTGTTAAAGGTGGAGCAGATTGAGAGCCCACTTCTCTGTAGGGGACTTAAGACTCATGCTTTCATAATACATTGCCAAGATGGTCATTCATTCCATTCATTCATTCATTCACCAAGTATTTACTGAGTGCCTACTCTGTACCATGCACTGTTCTGGGAGCTGGAGATGTTGCTGGGAAAAAAAAAAAGAAAAAAAGAAAAAAAAAAAAGCAGGCACGTCACTGTTCTCATCAAGTTTACATTATTGTGGGGGAAGAGAGAGATAATAGTCAAGTAAATACATAGTATGTCAGGTGCCAAAAAATGCGATGAAGAAAATTAAGCAAATAAAATAAATAAAAACATATTGAGAGAGTGAGGTGCAATTTCATGTGAGGTAGTCAGAAAAGGCATCTCTAAAAAATGATGCTGAGGCAATAACTGCATGAAGATATTGGGAGTAACGCCAATACACTGGATACGTTTTCTTTCATGCCAATAGAAAACACAAGTTATGGACCCATCGACAAAATGGCTTTGCCTTCTACCTGTCCCACTGAGTCACTTAGGCTCGCTCTTCTGGGAGAAAGTTACACAACCTTTTCTGTATCCAGTGGGAAATACATTTTTTACCCATGGCAGAAAAGAAAAGACATCCTTTTAGGACCGTAAAGCAAAGCAGACGTGCCTGGTGTGTTCGAGAACAGCAAGATGGCCAGAGTGGCTGGAGCTGAGGGAATAAGGTGGAGAGGAAGGAGAGGAGAGAGTGGAGCCAGATGAGAAGGGACATTGGGGGCTCACAGTAAGAATGTAGATGTCACTCAGAGAGGGATAAACTGGGGGACATTGAAGAGAGAGAAAGAATGATCCCCCTTCATTCTAGAAGAATTGCTCTGGCTATGGAGTAGAGGACAGGCTAAGTGGGCAAGAGTGGAAAGAGGGACCCCACTTAGGGACCATCACAACATCCAGGCAGGAGCTGACAGCAGATGAAATGATGGAAATTACAGCGGGGGGTGGGGGTGAAAGGCAATGGGATTCTGGACATATTTCCTAAGTAAAGCTGACTTTATATTCTGGATAGGAAAGAAAGAAAACTTCAAGGTTCTTTCTTGGCCTGAATGCCTGGTAGATAGATAGTTGTCATTTACTGAAATGAAGAGGTTGGTGGAGAAAAGCAGTCTAAAGGTGAGAATTGCCCATGCAGTTTTGGATATATTAGGTTTGCGGCATCTATAAGACATCAAAGTGGAAACGTAAAGCAAATAACCAGATAGTCACATTTGGAGTTCAAAGGAAAGATTAGAGAAGGATCTTTCGGACGAGAGATAATTTAGATAGCCAGTCAGATTGTGTAACTAATGGATAAGAAAAGCTAGGAAGTTAGTGTGGAAAGAGAAGAAGTTTGAAAACTGAAGTTTCAAGGTTATTATAATGACAAATGTGGCAGACTTCTAGTTGCCTTTCCAGTACTACTTTTCGCTTCTTCCTAATAAAAGAACCTTAATATTATTTAAAAAGCAGCAGTTATACCCCAGATCTACAGGGTTTAGCACACAGAGTGGTATGGAGAAAAGTATTTGGAATGTAAGGTCAAACAGACCTGAATGTGAATCCCTGCTCCGCCACAAAGCAGTTGTGTCCTTAGGTGAGTTTCTTAACCTCCCAGAGCCTCCTCATTTGTGTAACTCTGCCCCATAGGGTTGCTGAGGAAATGAAATAATACACATGCGGGAACACACAGGTTAGTTGCCCTGTAAGGTTAGCTACTGCAATCTTTAATTATGCTTTCTCGCATGTATTTTTAACTAGGAGCCTTCTAGGTTCATTGTACGATGATGCAGGAGAAAAAGTAGAAAAAAAGTGTTCCTATCTGCATGAACATATGAAATCTCCATGTACCAAAAAGGATTATTTTTATGGCTTCATGATTTAACTGATCTGGTCAAATAAAGATAAGTTCAGTTCTTCCTCTATTCATCTTTAGGAGAAACTAGGGCAGGGACTTTGCCCTTTTTGATGTTTCATTAAGCAAGATATGTGCCTGCCTTATACAACCTCTGTAATAACTGCAGTGCCACTCGGGCTGGAGGAAGATTTCATCCCACCTGAGCACACTCGCATCTATATTCTTTCCCCAGGCGAAGACCTGCCTGATACATTCATCACCTGAACCTGTGGCAAGTGATTTCCTCTGCCTTTATCACGTCACCTCCCAGCCCCGTGCCAGCATATGGTCTATTATGTGCAAATGATTAAACAGATTTTCTGCCATGGGTAAAAAATATATTTCCCACTGGATACAGAAAAGGCTCTGTAACTTTCTCCCAGAAGAGTGAGCCTAGAATTCTAAGTGACTCACTGAGACATGTAGAAGACAAAGCCATTTTGCCGATGGGTCCATAACTTGTGTTTCTACCGGTATAAAAGAAAATGTATCCAGTGTCTGATTTCTCCTGAACAAAATGGAGGTCAGAGGACTGCATTCAGAAATAATTATCTTAAACCTCAGAGATTTGTACATAGTGTCCTTTTCCCTGGGAGGCCCTCTTCTTCCTGTTTACTCAGGTATCTTCCACACTTGCTGCAATGCTCAGTTCCTGTTACCTGTTCCGGGTAATGAAGATATGGACGGCACTCTCTCCCTTGGCTGAGTGAACAGTGTCTCCTGTGACTTTCAAAACTTCCAGGGCTTATCATTATCAAAACATTTATCACACTGCATTATAATTTTGCATTTACTTGTCTATTTTACAGACAAACACCCCATGTGTTCCCTGAGGGTTCTTTTTATCTCTCAAACTTCAGTGCCTAGCACACAGTAAATATTCAGTTAACAGTTGGATAATTCATCTCTGATTCAATACAATTTCTTTTTAAGTAGAATTTTAATATAACATTGCCAACACTCAAGAGTTTTTCCATTATTAAATATTTCTGAAACGCATATATTTTATACGTTATGCATAAACACACACATACAAACTACAGAAAAATACCCCAAAATGGTATAGCAATTCTAGAAGGTGGAGATATTTTCCTGTTTCTTTGATTTTGTTGAATTTACCTTAAGTTCAACAATAAACATACTACTTTCAACATTAAAAAGAAATAATAATCGACTTAAGGTATTTTATTCTGTTTAATGACAACAACTAGCTACGACAGAACACTAGTAGATATCTGTCTGAAGACATACTGTCTAGTAACTATATGACTTTTTGCAATTTTCTCAATCTCTTGGAGAGTCTGTTTCATCTGTAAAATCAACCAGATCAAATGAGTTGTTAGGTAGATTAAATAATGCCACTCATATAAAATGCCTTCTGTAATACCTGATACAGAGCAGGTACTGAATTGAAGAAGGAAGTTAGTTGTGTGGCTGCTTCTAGAAATGAAGCTTATAGTCAGAATACAAAACTTTCTCTTTGGTAAAGACAGGGAAGCACCTGCTGCAAGTTACTAAGGTAGCTTGAATTTCTCAGCAGAACATGGAGCTGCCCCAGACCAGCTTCTACAGAGACAGCCATGAGATGAAGAATGACATCCTGGGACCCCAGGTGTGTGCGAGACCCTTGGTCAGAAGCACCTATGCTGAGGACCTTGGCTAAACAGCTTCTGAAAGTTCATCCTCAAAGTTCTTTATCTCTACTGAACAAAAGAAGTGCAATGCTGGGTATAAGTGGGAAGAGAGTAAGGTTCAAATGCTGACCAATCTGAGTTTGAACCTCACACCTGGTACTGATTTACTTTGCAGAACCTTGGTCAAAACATTTTTTGGACCTAAGTTCCCCCAGAACTGTGAAAGAGAGTGATATGACCCGCCTGACAGAGTTCTCTCAAGAATTAGACACAAAGTATGAGGAGGCACATTGTAGGTAGTCTAGAGTAGCTATTATTATCACTTCAGCCATGCACAATGCAAATATCTGAAAGGCCAGCCAGGTAACCTATGTGGGGGAAGGAGGCCAAGTAGATCCTGAAGTAAAGAAGCCATTGCATGTCCATCTACATGAAGCAACCAGACAAATGTAGCCATCCTGGAATCCAGGGCAGATGGCCAGTGCTGCCTCTGTTTCAAAGAAAGGACAGAAATCTGGATTGTGTCAGGTATTAATTCAAGTTTTAAAATCAAGAAGTATTGTATACATTGAACAAATCCCTTGTGTGAGCAAGAACCAGCCCATGCATGGCTAGCTTGCCACCTAATTTAATCTCTAACTGGAGAAATTAAGAGGAAACAAATCTACTAAGACGAAACGAGACTGGACTGAAAATGTTCTACCCCAGATGGTTTCCTTGGCCCCATGGTCACCCGCTGGTCCTCTGCGCCTTTCTTGGACCCCACGCAGGGATGCAGCAGAAACACTTCCTTATGCTCTGCCTTGGGAAGGGGTTGAAGCATCTCTGCAGCTATCTCTCCAGTGGCCGTCGTAGGGGAGAATCCTATCGATGTCATTATTCATATTTAAGCAGATGTTTTCCACAATAGCTGTTTTTTTTTGTTTTGTTTTTTCAGGCAGGGTCTCCCAGGCTGGAGTGTAGTGGCACCATCTCAGCTTACCGCAGCCTTGAATTCCCTGGCTCAAGCGATCCTCCCATCTCAGCCTTCTGAGTTGCTGGAACTATAGGTGCATGCTACCATGCCTGGCTAATTTTCGTATTTTTGGTAGAGACAACATTTCTCTATGTTTCCCAGACTGGTCATGACTTCCTGGGCTCAAGTGATACGCTTGCCTCAACCTTCCAGAGTGCTGGGATTACAGGGGTGAGCCACAGAGCCCCACCAATTGCTGTGCTTTAGAATCACCTGGAGAACTTTTAAAAAATTACCATTTCCCCAGCCCCTCCCAAAACCAATTTTATTAGACTATCTGGGGGTGGGGACTCCATGCTCCAGTAGTTTGCTAAAGCTCTTCAGATAATTCTAATGTGCAGTTATGGTTGAGAACTACTCTATCAAACCTTTGTTTGATGGAATTCCCCCTGCTGAAATGCAAAAAATCTTAGTGAAAGTAAAAAATAAAACTATTACTGGTCATTAATATTTCTAGAATGGATTAGTTTATGAGATAATTTTAAACCTGGCTGGGCAACTAGAGTGAGGAGAGGTTTTCAGAGTGTGAAGGCTCTGCCTATAGAAGATGAGAGGGACTAGGGAAGAGGGGTGAGGTTCTGAGTATCAGGGATCAGGACCAGGGATTCACAAGAACATATCACGGCCAAGTTCACACTTGAAGTTAGTTCACCCACTGTACTGGACGCCGTCTCCTAGGATGAATGAGAAATTTACCTCCTCACCCACTTTCAACCACACACAGGGCTGGAACCACAAGGCACTGCAGGATTATAGAGGAACCTAGAGGACATTAGGTGACATGAAATAAGACAAATACTGTATGATCTCACTGATGGGTGGAATGTAACATCTTTGAACTCACACAAGCAGAGAATGGAATGGTGGTTGCCAAGGCATGGGAGGAGAGAAAATGAGAAGCTGCTGATCAAAGGGTACAAAGTTTGTTATGCAGGGTGAATACATTCTGGAGATGCAATCATATACAGCATGGCTATATGGTTAACAATATTGCACTGCATACTTGAAATTTGCTAAAAGGTTATCTCTTAACTGTTCTCATCACAAAAAAAAGAGAAAGAAAGACAAAGAATATGGTAACTATGTGAGGTGACAGGATGTTAATTAGCTTGATTGTTCTTCACAATATATATGTATATCAACATATCACATGGTACACTTCAAGTATATTCAGTTTTTATTTGTCAATTATAACTGAATAAAGCTGGAAAAAAAAAAACAAAACCCCACCTGGTGGGGAAGGGGGACCCAACTTCTAATTCAATGCAAACACGCACAAAGGACACTCACTCACATAGCTGCTTCAAAACAAACAAACAAACAAAAAGTTGCCTTATAGGCAATGGCACATCCAAGTCAGATCTATGGGAAGTCCAAAGGACTAACAGCTGATGCTTGGGTTCCAGCCTCCTTCCTGTTCCTCAGTAACTAAGACAAATACAAATATAAGCCAGAGTGAGGGGAGAAGTGAAATCCTATTTGCATAGATGTTCTTAACTGAGAGCTCTCTGGGCTTTCATAAAATAAGCAAAAGCCACCTCTGAGATTTATCCTATGCCATTCTGTTTTGCTGCTGTACTCAAATTGTCTGATGCTTCTCACCCGGCAGGGAAGCCCAATGGGGGATGCAGCAGTGCAGGCCTGATGTGAGGGAAGTGTGGGTGAGGGGTGAGCAGGAATGCCTCCTACCCACAGCTGTGCGAGGGCCAGCAGGAAACTTAAGATTATTTCAGGAGACCCTGTGAGGGTCAGAGCCAGGCAAAGAGCCAAATGAATTGTCAAAGTGAGTGGAACCTCCTTTTGAGAATCAGAACCTGATGAATTGAGTAGAGGGACTGGGGACGTGAGGGAAGAGGGCAAGGGACCATAGGATCCAACAGGCAGGGGGACAGGTGGTATGGACGACCATAAATGTGGACAGCGGAACTCCAAAGTGCTGAAAGTGACTTGCAGAGTGAGTGGGTCACATCACATTAACAGCCCTAAATGAAACAGACACAAATGACTAGCAGTTTCGATAAAAACAAGGAAAACTGTTTTTCTTTCTTTAAAATCTTTATTAAATCAAATTAAGTTGGATTCCTGTGGCTGTGATTTATTGCACTGGGAAAAGCCAGAACAACCAAACGACACATTTTCTTTTACTCCTGGTAAGTAATTAGCCTCTGTCTTGCTAAAGGGCCTGTCAGTAGCCCTGACGAGGAGAAAGCAAATCCAGCTTCTCACAAGTGCTGGGTTTTTGGCTTTACTCACTTTCTCCTTTCTTCTAGTCTACTGCCTCTTCTCAGGAAGATGGGAAAGGAGGACTGGATGTGGCAATGTGGCCGTCACTGATGCAAGATTGGAACCGGTGTGTTGAAGGAAAAAAGGGCACATCCCACCCACGGGGGAAGTTCTGCCTAATAATCAATAGTAACACATGGCCTAAATCACCTCTGTTAATCCTTGCAGCCACCCTGAAAACCCAGCACCAGCTTACAGGGAAAGAAACATAAACTTGCAGAGATTAAGCAACTCACCCAAGGCCAGGCAGGTCCAGGCAGGTCCAGGCAGGTCCAGGCAGGTCCTGGGGGCCACGATTTAAAACCAATTCTGTCTGCCTCTCCAGTCCATTCTGATGCCATTGCACAGTGCTTTAAAGTCGACTAGGGTGAGGTGGTATCTTTCATAGTGCCTGGAATAGAATAGATGTTTCATTAATGTTAAATTCCTCTCTCCTTCTCTTCTCAGTGATAACAACAGTTACTCAAATATCACATGTATATAATGCATGCATATTTGTTTTATAAAATTGGATATGTAGAAAAAATAAGATGAAAATTAAAAGCACAGGTAATCCTATCACTCAGAAATAGCCACAGTTATATTTTTGGTTTATTTTCCATGGACTAGAATGCATTAGTACACACATTCAATTTCATTTTAAACAACTGGAGTTTGTATGCAGTGTGCCTTTTAAAACTTAACAATGGGGGGGCGGAGCAAGATGGCCGAATAGGAACAGCTCCAGTCTCCAATTCCCAGAGCGAGCTACACAGAAGACTGGTGATTTCTGCATTTTCAACTGAGGTACTGGGTTCATCTCACTAGGGAGTGCCAGACAATCGGTGCTGGTCAGCTGCTACAGCCCGACCAGCGAGAGCTGAAGCAGGGCGAGGCATCGCCTCACCTGGGAAGCGCAAGGGGAAAGGGAATCCCTTTTCCTAGCCAAGGGAACTGAGACACACAACACCTGGAAAATTGGGTAACTCCCACCCCAATACTGTGCTTTAAGCAAACAGGCACAACAGGAGTATATATCCCACACCTGGCCGGGAGGGTCCCACGCCCACAGAGGCTCCCTCATTGCTAGCACAGCAGTCTGCGATCTCGAGGCGAAGCAAGGCAGCAGCGAGGCTGGGGAAGGGGCGCCCGCCATTGCTGAGGCTTAAGTAGGTAAAAAAAAGCCGCTGGGAAGCTCGAACTGGGTGGAGCTCACAGCAGCTCAAGGAAACCTGCCTGTCTCTGTAGACTCCACCTCTGGGGACAGGGCACAGTAAACAACAACAAAAGCAGCAGAAACCTCTGCAGATGCAAACGACTCTGTCTGACAGCTTTGAAGAGAGCAGTGGATCTCCCAACACGGAGGTTGAGATCTGAGAAGGGACAGACTGCCTGCTCAAGTGGGTCCCTGACCCCTGAGTAACCTAACTGGGAGACATCCCCCACTAGGGGCAGTCTGACACCCCACACCTCACAGGGTGGAGTACACCCCTGAGAGGAAGCCTCCAAAGCAAGAATCAGACAGGTACACTTGCTGTTCAGCAATATTCTATCTTCTGCAGCCTCTGCTGCTGACACCCAGGCAAACAGGGTCTGGAGTGGACCTCAAGCAATCTCCAACAG